>NW_021145020.1:125308-193413 GCF_900634775.1 Gouania willdenowi | reverse complement strand
GGGTCGTGACCCCATTTTAATATCACAAATGTCCAGCGGACCCCTGAGAATGTTATGTATAGGATACAGTTATTTGATATGTATTGTGTGTGATGTGTATTTGAAATACAATAATGCAAAAAACTTAAAAAAAAAAAAAAAGGAATTTGAATCAGTTTTTACCCTACTTTTAACCAATTACTAGACATTAAACCCCATTTTAAATCCAGGCTGACCTCACATTGGGTCCTGACCCTAAGGTTGAAAAAACTGCAATAACCTAATGGACTTCATATCCATTGCTTGTATTTTATAAATCTGTTTCTACTATATTTTAATGGTTTATTGAATATTGTGTTTGTGACATACTTTTGCTAAAATTTAGGGGCCGGCTGGTAATTTTTGTTATTTTTATTTCTTTTTTTTTTTGGGGGGGGGTATAACTAACACAGACACAAAGCAAACGAGTACAAAGGTTAATAAAAGATACATATAGAATTATTAGAATCATGGGGACACTCTGGCTATACCTATTGAAGACTTGGTGGCAGCAAAATGTAGTATTCATAATATTTATTTATTTTTTTTTATTTCCATTTAACTCATTCACTGCAGCCATTTTCAGAGCAGCCAACCTCATATTTCCAGGCGTTTTAGATGATTTTCACTGATCTTTCAAGACCCACAGAATACTTTGTAATATGACAATCTGATATATGAAATATTCTGAAAGATTAGACTCTACTTTCATAAGAAAAAAAATATTTTGTTTCTAGCTTGTTTTGTTCTTCTGTAATCAGCAGTTTGAATAAAGGCAAGTTTCACAAAAATCACCAGTTTGTGACAAGAAGCTGAGAAAACGGGTTTTTCTGAAAAAATCTATTGGTGACTTTGAAGCAATTTTTTTTACTTTAGGGACACCTCAACATTGGTTTCCTTCTATTAAAACTACAAAAAACAACACTGAGACCAGGCTTTTGATGGCAAACTTATTATTAATTTTGCTATCTGGGTCAGAATTGAATGGATTTATTACTGTATATTGGCATTCCTCCAAGTCTCGAGTGTGCGCTGCTGTGAGATGGTGGAAACTTCAGCATCAACTCTCGTAGTGCCATTTTCTGTCTCGTAAACTCTTTTCCTCTTCCTCTGAGCTCTGCTCATCACGGGTGATCTCTCATCCAAAGGTGCACTGCTGTCACCTACATGTCACCACTTGGTCACTACATCATGGTACAAGCTCAATATTCACAGGAGAGCTTTGTCACACTGTCTCCTAGCAACCCCAGCCGAAAAACACAATTTACGTCTATAGACGTCTTTGGCAGTCAATGAGTTAAGATTTGATGTCCAAAATGAATGTTCCAGCATTTAAATGTGTGAGTGCATGTAGTTAATTTCAAACTAAATAATATTTTGTCTAAAAAAAGATGTGAGTGTTTTAAATCTCTGAAGAACTGAGTAAACAATTGTTTTCCCTCATTTCACCTTCTCTCCCTTTCTTTGACTTTTTGTCCTGGTTTTCCTTTCTTGAGGAAGACATGCTGCTTTCTATCTCCTGCTCCACGTCACATCTACAGTTCAGACTGTAGCATCACATGTGGGTCGTACCATTAGCACTGTTTTAAAGGGGGTGGTAGGACCCTGATGCAGCATGAAAAACTGTGTTTAGTGTAAAGCTGTGATTAACAACCAGTTCATTTTCACACAGGGCCCTTTCATTCACATATAAATAATCTAAAAATGTTTTAAATGCATCTTTGTACATATATATATATATATATATATACTGTATATAAAGACTTCTGAGGGCCCCCCTGCCTTAGGCCCTGGGTACTCAGTACCCTTTACCCCCCTAGTCCGACGCCCCTAGATAAAGGAATGATATTTGATTTCAAACATGAACACAACAGCAACATAATGAAACAAATAATCATAATAATAATAATTGTAATAAAAAAATGAAAATAAATCAAACAAATCAAAGAGAACAAATGGTATAAAAATCCTGCTGGTGAAGCCTGTACATGTTCTAAAAGGAGTAGGAGGAAGTATATAATTATATGATCCTACCACATGTAATATCTCGTACTATACATATCATCTTCTTATAATATACACCTATTTACACTATACATATAAATATATACAGTATATATACATAACTCATTGATATATATCTATAAAATTATACAATTTATGTGATCAACTATACTTTCATCTCTCCACACATACACAAGTATATACACACATATTTACAATTGTATCCCTTTAACATTTAGGCTTTGAGAAGATAAACTTTATGTATTTATGTTTAAATTTCTTTAAATTCAGACATATATATATATATATATATATATATATACACACACACACACACACACACATACGTACACATACACATACACAATAGATTGAGAGAAGAGAGGGAAAACGAGAGAGAAAAAAGATAATAAAATACAAATTAATTAATTAATTAATAAATAAATAAAATTAGCAATTAGCATGTGTTGACTGACATTATGTGTTATCAAATTCAAGTTTTTAGTTTGGTTGCCCTTCAAATACATTATATAAAAATAATATTCTTTACATAACATTATTTGATGTAAATTGAACTGTATAGCATTTTATACACTATGCAGGGCCGTGCAGAAACCTTTGGAGGGGCAGGTGCTCAAAGTTAAAAGGGGGCACATGGAGAACTATTGATAATAGTAGTGTTAGTGTAATAATAATAATAATAATAATAATAATAATAATAATAATAAATATTCTAATAATATAAACAAAGATAACAGCAAATGACAACATTTAAAGTGTTGCTAAGCAACAGAGGCAATAATCATAACAACCAGAATCATAAACAATGACAACAAGGTGTGTGTGTGTGTGTGTGTGTGTGAGGTCGTACACACAGCAGTGTTGATTCATCTCTCAGTCCATGTGGACTAAAGTGTCAATCACTTTTCTTTGTTTTCACACTAAATACAGTCACCAACTATTTCCTCAGTCACTAGTTATTATTATTAATAATTATACATTATTATAATTAGTTCACCACCTGATAAACACTAAACTTTTACAGCACATTTTTCAAACACTAACACACTTTAGGACCAATGCTTGTTAACAATATAAAATAAACTGTATTAATCTCTGATCAATGAATGGATCATATACTGTGGTAAACAGAGGAGATAAACACGTATATTTATATAAACATATTATTACTGATGGTTTAAACACATGGAGACTGTGATCATCTCAATAAAAAGTACAGGATACTTTACAGTTTTTATTGATAACAATCATTGGTGGAAAGTGAAGTCACATGATCTAAACTCTAACACATGTCCATCTGTCCAAAGCACAAATGTTGTTAATTACTGTAAATGACTGATTTAGTCTTTATTACATCATATACAATCATTTAGAACCATCAAAGATCTTATTTTATAATCAAACCTGACATAAATCATTCAAAGTTAAAGATCAGATGTATTTAATGTAATGCTCTTTGTTGTTAGTATTGTGTAGTTCAGTGTGTGTTTCCATGGTAACACTATGTGTTAGTGTTGTGGTTCAATGAGCTTCTGTTGAGACGTGTATGAAGTGTTTAGTTGATGATGAGATTAACTGTTGATCTGAGATCATGATGGACATGTGTTAGAGTTTAGATCATGTGACTTCACTTTGCACCAATGATTGTTAGCAATAAGACACGCCTCCAATTGACCATATATGGTAGCAGCATCACTTTAAGAATGTGTGAACAGAGTTTTTTCAGTGGATTCTGACACGACCAAAGCTATAAATGTGTGTGTGTGTGTGTGTGTGTGTGTGTGTGTGTGTGTGTGTGTGTGTGTGTGTGTGTGTGTGTGTGTGTGTGTGTGTGTGTGTGTGTGTGTGTGTGTGTGTGTGTGTGTGAGCAGCTTCAGGTTGGACTGGTTCTACATATTTTATCCAGTGAAGTAATGAGGGTGTGTTAGAGTCTCAGCATGTGACCAAACAAACCGTAAAAACTACTCATGTTGGTGGTTAAAGTTACCAACAAATGGTTTATCAGGTTATCAGTGAAGCTGTGCTTAAAAACAAGGTACTTTACGTTATGTTATGAATGAAAAAATATAATAGTTTTGGTAACACTTTAGATTAGGGAACATCTATTAACCATTAATTAGTTGCTTTTTAGCATTAGTAACATATTGGTTCTTAATTAGTCATATTAAGTACTTATTTAGTACATATAATGCCTTATTCTTATTAATGCCTTATTATACACTTAATGGCAGTCTCACAGTCCAAACATGGTAGCATGTTGAGATCATAATTCATATACAACAACTTCCTTACTTACTACTAATAAGTAATAATTATGAGTTTGTTGAGGGAAAACTCTTATTTAATGGCTTACTGGTTGTATATTAATGCCATGCAGAATAAGGCATTAATAAGTATTTAATAATGACAAATTAAGAGTCAGTATGTTTAGTAATTGGAATGCTAATAAGCAACTATTTAATGGTTAGTAGGTGTTCCCTAAACTAAAGTTTTACCATTTGATTTATTTCAAGATCTTAATTTTATATAAATTACTATAAAATGACAAAACAACAAAAGTGTACAACAATTATTACAACGTTGCTGAAAACTGAACATAGTGGGCACCATCGCTCCGTAGGGGAGCTAAACTACAACGTTGGGGGTCCCTACGCTCAACAACACTAGAGAGAACCCTGGAAATGTTACTTTTTTCCACAAAATATTGTAAACAGAATTGTAAAATTCTGTTTACAATAGAATAGAACCTTACAATTCTGTAAGGTTTTTTTCTGTCCTTTCTATTCAGATCATTGAATTGAACAGATCTGAGGACAGATTACAACAATAATACTTTTTCTCAGTGTAGTTTATTTTTAGAGTTAGGGTTAGATTAGAGTTAAATTATATGTAATGTATGAGACTTGTGAGCGTTTGATGAATAGTTTGTTGAACTCAGCACTAAACATTAAATTCAAATGAAGATTGGTAGCAGCGGTGCTGTTGGATGTCACGTTCAACACTGCAGACCCTCCAGGTGCAGGTGATCAGTGATGGAGGTGTAGAATGGTAAAAATGGACTTGATTTTATATAGCGCTTTATCACCACACTGAAGCAGTCTCAAAGCGCTTTACATATCAGCTCATTCACCCAATCACTCTCACATTCACACACCAGTGGGACAGGACTGCCATGCAAGGCGCTAGTCGACCACTGGGAGCAACTTAGGGTACAGTGTCTTGCCCAAGGACACTTCGACACATAGTCAGGTACTGGGATCGAACCCCCAACCTCTCGATCAGAAGGCGACCCACTACCACCTGAGCCACGGTCGCCCATGATCACCTCCTGATAATGTGATAGTGTTGATGGGTTTAGTTCCTCCTGCTCTGCTCTGTGACTGATCAGCCTTTCTGGGAGCCAATGACCTCAGGTTGGTTAGGGGGGTCATTAGCCCCAGCTTCAGTACGTAACCGTATCCCTCTATGACCCATAGAGATGTTGTAATAAATCATCAGAGGTTGATCAATCATTTCTAATCATTGTAACACTCACCAATGGAGGCTCAGACAGCAGCTGGATGTGCACTGGGATGGCTTTAGTGCACGTTGTCTGTCGCTCCAACATTTACAATCACAGCATTAATCAGTCACTATATTTTGGGGGAGGAGCCACAGATCAGCTCCATCTTTAGACGTTCTCCTGCAGAGAGCACAGCTCTCCAAATCCTCCAATAGTTGACAATAAGCCATGTCAGCACATTCCAAGTGTTCTTTTCAGCTTGTCCTGTCAACGCTGTGTTTATAACCTGTTACACCATTTACTCACACCATGTACTATATTATTATATTAATAACTTTTATTAATTAGAACAAACAGAACACATGAGGTTTGACATTGATGAACACTCATAGACTCTGTGTTCTATCTGTAGTTTCACTGTATGGGGCCATTATTGTAACAAAACTATGTGTGTGTGTGTAACACAATCTGTGTGTAGAATTAGGATTTATTAACATAGTTGTCTGTGTGTAATTCATTCTGTGTGTCTGTAATCACATCTGTATGTGTGTGTCATCAAACCAGGACATTCTATTGGCTGTCTCTGTACATGTGACTTTTAGAACACATTTGGAGAATAGCCAACTTTTAACTTGTAACTCCTGTAATACCACTAGAAACCAGCAGTTGTCACTGGTACCAAGTGACTGACCCTCCAATTGGAGGCATATATTTTTATACCTATGTCATATAACATATAATATAACTTATAACATATCACTTATTAATAAAATGCGTTTATAACCAAACCACCTCAAACAACACAGAAGAAGAGGAAGTCAAAGACAGAACAAACACATACGACACCAATCCATGTACTGTTTGTTCTTTGGTTATTTATGTATTTATTTAGTGTAGGAGGAGGACCAGAGATAAACACTGATTTCCCACATCTTTAAAACATTAAAGAGAAGGTTAAACTCACTCATGGTTCACATCTATTCACATTGTTTGTTTCTACATGTAACACTATTTTAGTAACAGTTGCTGGCAGCGTGGGTAGCATTTGGTTCAGTTTGTCTCAGATAGTGTGAATTGTAGCACCTGGAATACAGTGTGTGATGTCATTAAATAATCTGATGTTCCTAGTTATTGAATCACCAATAATGAGTGACTAGGAATGTGTGTGAACCTGTTACACTGACCAGGAGCATCTGATGGTGAGAGGGTCACTGATGGCTGCTAGGGACCCTCCGTCGACCAGGTTGGCCGGCATGGAAGCGGTGTTTGTTGATGTCTGTAGGGCTGTACGTGGAACCAGAGTGTCTCTGTACTGCTGCTCTGAGAAATTTTAGATGGGCTATGGAGGATTTGGACTGATGGGAATTCAGTCCCAGCAGTGGTGGAGACGTTTTCCTGGTGGTTGTTTCAGTCGCTCAATTGGACTGAGTTTGTCTCCATTTTTGTATGAGAGGGCTTCAAAACGATTATGGAGAGTAAGCAGAGGAGGAACAATATAAATAAATAATTTCACAGTATTTTCCACCTTTAATGTGACCTATAACCTGCACAATGCAATTGAAAAACAAACTGAAATGTTTCAGGGAGATGAAGTTAAAATTAAAAAAAACTGAGAGAATGAGGTTGTTAAAGTGTGCACACCCTCTTATACAGACACTTTATTAAAAAAAAATTGAATATCATGGAAAAGTTGTTTAATTTCCATAATTTCATTCAAAAAGTTAAACTTTCATAGATTATAGATTCAGGGTCCACAGTTTAAACAATTTCAAGTATCTATTTGTTTATTTTTATTCCAATGAAATGCTAAGAGCCCACACATGTCAGCCTAGAGCATCTTGCTTGGCTGCACAGTGACACACATGGTGGTTTGGCCATGTCCTTCACCTACCTCCTGACCATATGACGAAAGCCATTCTCCAGTTTGACCCAAGGGCAGCAGGTTGGAGACAACCAGGAGGCAAGCCCCGCCCACAATGGGTCAATATCATAGCAGGCGATCTCAGACAACACAGACTTGTTGTGAAGGATGCAGATCTGCTGGTACGGGACCACCAGCTTAGGAAGAAATTGGTTCACCTGGACCGCCCTGGAGCCTTAGTTAATTAGTTTTGTATGTGTATGGTGTTTTCATAATTATTTATTATTTTTGTATATATATTGTGTTTTAAATGTTTGCCCTATTTAGTGTGGTGTGTTAAACAGCCAGAATGAAAAATGGCCCATTGAGAGTGGTAAGCACCCCCAATAAAAAAAAAAAAAAAAAAAATTGATGGACTATGTTTGTTATTTGAAGTGGTGTTGATGTAAATCTCAGCAAACAGTGGAAGGTGAAATTGAAAAGGCTTTGTAGGAATGGTCTCCAGTGTGTAGATGAGTCTTAGACAATGTGTGATCTTCAGATTTATGAAGGATTGAAGACAAATAAAGCCTCAGTCCAACAGACTTGTTCTCCTGTTCAGTGGAAACATGCTGAGATGTTCTACACGTGAGCTGAGCTCCAAAGGCTGCTCCACACTCACTGCACTGAGGCTCTGCAGGACATCAGCCACTGTTACTGATGTTCACATGATGTTAGCAGAGCCTCCTGTGCTTTCCTCCAGCTGCTCCTCAGCATGTCTAAGTGTCTGTGTCTTCTCCACAGCAGCTTGGAGGGTGTGGATGGTTCCTCTGGAGCTGAGCCTGACTCCATCTTTACGGTGTGTACGTCTACAAAGACACTAAACCTGTGTCAGACTGTGATCAAACCACTGTACACACACACACACACACACACACACACACACACACACACACACACACACACACACACACACACACACACACACACACACACACACACACACACACACACACACACACAGATGATTGGAGCAGGCCTTCACTCATCACCTTTAATGTGTTTGTGTTCCAGCTGCTGGAGGACAACATCATCAGCTTTGTTAAGGCTGAACTCAAACACATGCAGAAGATTGTGGATGGAGATGATCCAGAGTGCTCAAAGAGTCAGATGGAGGGTGAAGATGAGGAGCAGAGGAGGAGCAGGGAGGCCTTTCTGAACATCACACTGTATTTCCTGAAGAGGATGAAGCAGGAGGAGTTGGCTGAGCGTCTGCAGAGCAGTAAGAGTATGTGAACATCTTCACTGTGAGGAACATCACATGAAAGACACAAAGCTGGCTTTTCTTTTTCAAAGCATGATTCAATCAGTCACATTTAATCTGAGGAACCATCCAGACTGAGAACATCACACACTTTAATCTCCAATATTCAAACCTGCTCTGACTTCTCCACTCTAACATTAAGTTTGTTTTCATTCAGGAACAAAGGCTCAATACAAATGTGAGCTGAAGTCCAAGCTGAAGAAGAAGTTCCAGTGTGTGTCTGAGGGCGTGGCTAAAGCAGGAAGTCCAACCCTCCTGAAGGAGATCTACACAGAGCTCTACATCACAGAGGGAGGGGGTGGAGAGGTCAACCAGGAACATGAGGTCATACAGATAGAAACAGCATCCAGGAGATCAGACACAGCAGAAAGAGCCATCACACTAGAAGAGCTCTTTAAAGCTCCTCCTGGAAGACCTCGACCAATCAGGACAGTGATGACAAAGGGCGTGGCTGGCATTGGGAAAACACTCTTAACACACAAGTTCACTGTAGACTGGGCTGAAGACAAAGCCCAGCAGGAGGTCCACTACACATTCCCACTGACCTTCAGAGAGCTGAACGTGCTGAGGGGGAGGAGCTTCAGCTTGGTGGGACTTGTTGATCACTTCTTCTCTGGAAGCAAAGAAGCAGGAATCTGCAGCTTCCAGGACTTCCTGGTTTTGTTCATCTTGGATGGTCTGGATGAGTGTCGGCTCCCTCTGGACTTCCTCAGCACTCAGACCCTGACTGATGTCTCAGAGTCCACCTCAGTGGAGGTTCTGCTGATAAACCTCATCAGAGGAGAACTGCTTCCATCAGCTCGCCTCTGGATAACCACACGGCCTGCAGCAGCCAATCAGATCCCTCCTGAGTGTGTGGACATGGTGACAGAGGTCAGAGGGTTCACTGACCCTCAGAAGGAGGAGTACTTCAGGAGGAGGTCCACAGATGAGGAGCAGGTCAGCAGGATCATGTCCCACATCAGGACGTGTCGCAGCCTCCACATCATGTGCCACATCCCGCTCTTCTGCTGGATAACTGCTACCGTTCTGGAGGACGTGTTGAAGAGCAGAGAGAAGGGAGAACTGCCCAGGACTCTGACTCAGATCTACAGCCACTATGTGGTCCTTCAGAACAAAGTCAAGATGGTGAAGTTTGATGGAGGAGCTGCCACAGATCAACACTGGAGTCCACAGAGCAGGGAGATGATGGAGTCTCTGGGAAAACTGGCTTTTGAGCAGCTGCAGAAAGGAAAGCTGATCTTCTATGAGAGTGACCTGACAGAGTGTGGCATGGACCTCAGAGCAGCCTCAGTGTGCTCAGGAGTGTTCACACAGGTTTTCATAGAGGAGAGCAACCTGTACCAGGACAAGGTGTTCACCTTCATCCACCTGAGCCTTCAGGAGTTTCTGGCTGCTCTTCATGTCCATCAGACCTTCATCAGCTCTAAAGTCAACCTGCTGGAACATCAACCACTGAACCTTCCTCATAGTGGAGGTCAGCCTGACTTTAACTTTCTCCATCAGAGTGCTGTGGACGAGGCCTTACGGAGTCCAAATGGACACTTGGACTTGTTCCTCCGCTTCCTGCTGGGTCTTTCACTGCCAACCAATCAGAGGCTCCTACAAGGCCTGCTGACACAGACAGGAAGTGACTCACTGACCAATCAGAGAACAGTTAAATACATCAAGAAGAAGCTGAGTGAGGGTTTGTCCACAGAGAGAAGCATCAACCTGTTCCACTGTCTGAATGAAGTGAATGATCACTCTCTGCTGGAGCAGATCCAACAGTACATGAGATCAGGACGTCTCTCCACAGAGGAACTGTCTCCTGCTCAGTGGTCAGCTCTGGTCGTCATCTTACTGTCATCACAAGAACATCTGGATGTCTTTGACCTGAAAAGATTCTCTCCTTCAGAGGAAGCTTTTCTGAAGCTGCTCCCAGTGATCAAAGCCTCCAAGAAAGTTGAGTATGTGACTTTAGAAGAACATGTATTTAATTCTGTCACAGACAAACATCTGTAAGGTTTCTCTGATTATTCATCAGGTTGAGTTCCTGTGGTCTCTCAGAGAGAAGCTGTGCAGCTTTGGCCTCAGTCCTCAGCTCTCAGTCCTCCAGTGTGAAACATCTGGACCTGAGTAACAATGATCTGCAGGATTCAGGAGTGAAGCTGCTGTGTGAAGGACTGAAGAGTCCTCACTGTAAACTGGACTCTCTCAGGTCAGTGGATCACATGTTCCATCAACATTGTCCTGTTCCTCATCTCCTCACTTGTTTCCTGAGTTGTGGATGTTTTTCTGATTCCAGTCTGTCAGGTTGTGTCATCACAGAGGTGGGCGGGGCTTCTCTGGCAGCAGCTTTGAGCTCCAACTCCTCCAGTGTGAGAGAGCTGGACCTGAGCTACAACCATCCAGGAGACTCAGCAGTGAAACTGCTCTCTCAGAGACTGAACACTCTGAGGTGAGAAACATCACAGCAGCTCATCACATGTTCACATCAATCCCCATCACATGTGTGACAGAGAGCTGTATCAGAGGAATGTGATGAAGCTGTGAGAGGTGGGACACTAAAGGAGGAGGACTGGGACAGGTTAGAGGGATGAAGGACAGAGATAAGAAGGTAGTGAGGAGTGAGGAGAGGCTGATGGAGAACTATGAGGAGCTGATGAAGGAATGAGAGAGAAGATCAGAGGAGATGGAACCAATCAGTGATGATTGTGTTCATACAGAAATATAAATATATCTTATGAAATTATATTTTAATTATTGCTCTGACATAAGTTATCAAGTCAAAAAATTAGAGATGAACTGAAATGCAAATGACTGGTCCAAAACCAAAAAAAACATTTCCAGCTCTGAATGTTACTAACCACTAAAATTAAAACATTGTAATTGTATAAATTATTACCAATGTTTCAAATAATCAATCAATTAAAGGTTGGTTAGGGGAAATTAAGATTATGTGCTCTGAAAAAGGAACAAAGAAAATCCATCATGTTTAGCACCTGTAAACATGTAAAAACTTTGACCAATGAAAAAGGAAGTTTTTTTAAATTTATAAACCAATCACGTCTTTCTGTCTTCCTGCTCGTTCTCCACCCCTCGCGTGCACGAGCCCACACTCATAGTGCGTCATTGGTGACAGACTTAAAACAGAGTTTTTAGTCACGTTTAACATACAGTATATAATGATAAAGTTTAGTGTTTACTTACTGCTGAATGAGACGACGTAGTTTCTACACAATACAAACAATGAGCTTAGATCCACTTCTGCAGCAGCAGTGCTAATGCATGTGAGTGAGACAGAGCACAGAGGGGAGGGGGGTAAGCTACATTCAAAATCATGCTCGCTTTCAAAAATCACCTACCCTGCCTTTAAAATATGAAAATATTTATTTAGCACTGACATTCCAACAATGCATAATATAAAATAAAATAATACAATGTTTAACTTGACCCACTCATACAATTATTAAAACAAAAATATGTATGTTTTTAAAACATTTTAAATTTATTTCAAACTGTAGACTTATGTTACAAATATCATTGTTTAACAATTGTTAGAGTTTTCGAGCTAACTCTGGTGTTCAGTATCTGAGATTTCATACAGAGAGACATAGTCAGAGGTTTTGCTGAATCAATCAATCAGTTTATTAGAGATGAACAAAAAATGAATCAACAAGTCATAACAAGTCAATAGAAGAACAGACACTCATCTAAAACACAGCTGTGGTCCTCAGGGTCTGCTCACTCCCTGGGCCCCAAACATAGATTTATCAGTGTTTTTATATATTTAGAAATCAAATGACCAGCTCCTTGTAATTAGTTAAAGATGTCATTTACTGGTGATTTAAAGCAATACAAATTATGTTTAAGATTTATTGATTTATTCATTATTATTGATCATTTAGGGGTCCATGGTGTCTGTTTATTTAATTTATTTAGATATATAGAACATGAGTTGTTTAATGTGTATTAAGTTTAATTTTAGAATATAATTATAATTATTTGTTAATGATTTAGACTTTGTGCATTTTGGGTCAAACTGACATTTTAGTGTTAATCTGATTGTCTTGTTTATATCTGATTTGTCTCTTCGTTTACGTACATGGTTGTGTTATTTTTATTTTTAGATTAAGTTGAAATCAGATGTTCTGAAACTGTTTGTCCTTGTTCTGAAAATGACAGCTAACAAGTTGATCTGAATAGATTTTATGAATAGATTTATTGAGTATAAAGATATATAATTATAGTATTACACATAAAAAGAAACTATGAATAATAATCCATTCTAACATTTCCTCTCTTCACTGTTTAACAGTGTGACTATATAAAATTATGAATAAGACAAAATTATTAATTCAGACTATGTTTTATTATGTTATATTAACGTTTTTTTTTTTTTAGAAATTATAATATCAGGTTACCTAATGTAAGCTCGTTAATTTATTTGAACGTAATTTTATTTCAAGTTACATTCCTATTTTGTTTACCATTGTTAGAGTGGGACAAAAACTTTTATTTAACTTTATTACATTTATTTGGATTTACTGTTAGACTATGTTTTAATATAAGAAAAAAGTTATAAGTAGAACAGAACAGAATACAAACATGATTTGTGTTTAAATTGAATATACACAGTAAACTTGAAATTATCCACTTATATTTATCTGTACAAACAATAACTGAATACATGCTCTTCAAAATCAATCTTATAAAACATCACATGATTACAAAAGGTGTTTTAAGATTTATTCAATACAGATTTTATCATTTCTTTATTACATACAACCACATAGTGAGGTGAGTCTATGATTGCTATGTAGTGTATGAGTATTTTATTTTAATATCACTTCTCTTTCCATGTGAATGTGAAAACCCACAGCAGGAACCTTAACTGATTGATTGATTGATTCTTTTTTCTTAGTGAGGAAAAATACATTCACGGTCCTGCCTGCCCACAGCGACCAATCAGGAAATGACTTTCAGAAATTAATATCAATCTTTATAAAGTTTATATGGAAGCTTTTGAAGCACAAACGACAAAAACACGTGATCACCCTCTAATATAAACTGTGCAGAAATAATCTATCAATATAAAATAGAAATTTTTGTTGAATAAAAATCAATTGAAGCACAGTGATATCGCTTACTCATTTAAATTACAATTATATGAATCTATATTAGTTAATTAGTGTTATTCTATCAGCTGTTCTATTTCCTAACTGAGCAGGTGATTTGTTTCAGATTATTTTAATTTATATTTAAAGTAATTTATCATTGCCCTTTCTTGTAACATATTATATTCATTAAAAATAAATAAATCATAATTAAAGTTTAACATTTACGTCCTCGACTAAATCAAATACTTATCCAATGGTTTCTGTTCTCAGCTGGTGATGTCTGTATCCTGTGAACAAGAAACTACATTTATATACATTTCAAAGGTTGATTATGATTTTTTTTAATATTTCAAGTTATAATTTCTATCTAATTCTATCCATGTCTACATATTTATTTATCTATCTGAGGATATAAATACACATAAGGGTTTTAGTTGTGAGATTTTTAGAACATAAAGAGAGGAAAATGACAATATTCTACACAGTTGTAACAGAATATTCAAACTAACAGAGATTATTAAAGAAATAAGTGAATAAAAAAGTACGAAAATTACTCAAAGAACTGTAAAGTAAATCAAATCATTAGAATAAAACAGTAATTAGAACAAAACAGAAATGTAACCAGGTGTTATGTTAATTTATGCCTCTACTAATATTTATATAGTTTACAAGGGAACAGATTTTTGATTGTATTTATGTCTTTATTATCTCTCTAAAGAGTCCTAGTTAAATCTATAGACCACGTACCATGTACAGTTCAGCCCCCCCACCTTTGATTAGACGTTTTAGGTGGTGAGGTTGTTTTTATAACCTCAGGTGATCAGCCATTGTTCTGCATTCTGGGCCAGGGTCTATACAGTATATATGATTCCTCAATATATGAAATAATGTTATCCATGTCTGTTATTAAGATCATTTGTTCATTTACCTTTTAACTAAAAAATATGACTTTTATTCAAGCTACAACTGTAAAGTGTTGGGGAGTGCTACAAAAAAAATAAAGTCAATCAACTGTAATCATCAATAGAAAGAAAACAGTATGAAATCTATAAATATGATATCCAAAAGTTATTCTAATTGTCATTTCAGAAATATCAACGTATGATCAACAAGAAAAAGTTTTTAGTAATTCCTTAAAATAAAGATCCTAACCCATCTTAAATTATAAATATTTAAATAATTAAACAAAAACTGGTATGTGTGTAAGTCTCTATGTATATGTGTATGTATGTGTGTATGTATATATGTGTACAAACAGCTATCCTTCTATCACATGATCACTCACTCAAAGACACGCCCTGGTACATTTTTCACTCACAACACGTTTCTCTCAGTTATACATAAAGTGTCATCATCCATCAATCAATCACTCTATGACACGCCCACTGACACACTCACACTCACAACACGTTTCTCTCATACATACAGCATGACATCATCCTTATTCATTATTCATTCACCCACACATACATATATATCTGTGTGTGCGCGTGTGCGTGTGCGTGTGCATGTGCGTGTGCGTGCGCGTGCGTGTGCGCGTGCGTGTGTGCGTGTGCGTGTGTGTGTGTGTGTGTGTGTGTGTGTGTGTGTGTGTGTTGTTTCCATAATATCTTATTTAATCATGTTTATATGTTGTAATTATTCTGTTGTGTAAGTGTTTATTTTCTAGGTCAAACAATGTTATTTTTATATTCTTTCTGTATCAGTTGTGAACAAGTTGTGTTGTGTGTTATCTAATGTTCTTTCTACCAGTTCACTGCAGTTCACACAAGATATAGTTTCATAATCATTCATTTCATTCATGTCAAAAAGAGGAGAAATTGATTTCTGGTTTATCTATTAAAGCTGTTTTAATTTAATATATGTTGATTTGGACATTTCTGATTTAAGATCAGAAAAACATTTGTTTGATGTGTGTTTTGTTTCTATGTTTATTATTATTAAATAATGTAATAATGTGAAAGTTGTGACTTTTTAGGACATTAGTGATTTGAAATGAAATATTCAAAATCAAACTAAAACATAAATATTGTTGTAGTTCCTATTTTTTTCTCAGTCTTTATATATTTTAGGTTTAAAAATAAAATAATTACTGGTTTATGGAGGAGATGTTTTTATGTGAAACATTTCAAATCTAACTTTGAAACAAAGGCTGAACTTTTATTAAAAAGTTTCTCAACCAAAATGTATTTTAGTTTATTTTCCTAATTTGATATTACAATTTAAGTTTTTTAGTTTGTTCAATAATTAGTATTTTATCTTATTTCATTAATGTTTTCGTTTTTTAATTAAACATGAGACAAATTACAGAATTATTAGCGTTATCTATAAAACCTTATGGGATTGAACATATAGTTTTGATTTAATGATTTCTAAACTGATGTGTTTCATGTTAACATACACCAACATATTTTAGCAGCATCAGCATTATTGTTTTCTGTGACGTGTCCTTCAGTCTTTACTTGTTTTATCAGGAGGGAATGATTAGAACACTTTAGTTTAGTCTTTTCCCAGCAGCAGAGTTTTTTCAGAGTGTTTCCTTTTGAGGGAGAGTTCATTCTGTATTTGTCCATAGTATCCATAGCAACGGTCATCTACCAATCACTAACAGCCACTGGTAGATGACATGTCCAGATCAGTCAGATCAGATTATTTATCATTATTCTTATTTCATATTTCATATTGATATTATTATTGTTGTTAATATTTTCATTTTTCTTACTCTTATTTTTATGTTTATTGTTATATTATTATTCATATTATTATTATTGTTGTATTTCTGTTTTGCAATAGGCTGATGTTTTGGTGCTTGTGTCTATATGTTTTTATAATGTGTCTGTGTTTGGCTATTTTCAAAAAACAAAGTTGTCCTGATTTTTCATTTTATTTTATTATTACCCAAGAGGTTTTTGGTAAATTGTCATTAAAACAAAAGTATTTTGTGTTGTCATATTTGGTGGCTTTGGAGATCAACTTATTTATTTATTTATTGACTTATTTAAGTATTTGTTTAACCCATGTGGGGTCAGCCTGGAACTAAAATGGGGTTTAAATGTCTCGTAATTGGTTAAAAAGTAGGTAAAAACTGATTAAAATTCTATTTTTAAAGTTTTTGGAATTATTGTTTTTCAAATACACAATACAAATACAATAAATATCAAATAACTGTATCTTATACTTTAACTTTCTGAAATATATAAATCTAGTTCAAATAAAATACAAAAAAATAAAGTTTATATCAGAATATTAGTATAGTTTCCAGGTGAAAAAAAGTGTACATATTAAAAGTTACAGGAGGGGCCCAACAAGATGGTTTGTACCCAGGTCCCAAAATGTGGTGCTGCGCCCCTGGTGCACACTCACAGCCAGGGTCTGTAATGCACAGACATCATCAGTTCTCAGATGAATATATGCACTATTAGCTAAACTTCACAATAACACTATAACAATGCAATAGATTAGATCAGCTGACATGAACCTGAGTCACTGCACCATCTATGTTTATGTCACGTGACTCCAAAATCCTTTTATGCACACCACAAGGAAATAATCTGACTATTTAAACGTTATTTAACAACTCTCCACATCCATTACACACAGAACACACAATCATAATAACACACTCCATCTCCATCACCACCACCTTGTAAAAATACTGTAGTGTGACGTTAAACTGTATGAATAGATATGAAAGTGTACGGTGGCACCATGCTCTTACTTTGAGCTGCAGGGAGGGTTACCATGGTTACAGGTGTCCAGATGTGGAGGTGTGCTCTGGGGGCGTGGAGATAAAGTCTCTCATGAGGTGATGAATGTCCAGAGAGTCAGAATCTGTGTGTGGGTGTGTATCAGAGAAAGGTGTGTGAGTCTTTTCTGGGTCATGGTGCTGCGCACCCATGTCTTCAAAAGTCAACGTGAACCTGTGTTAATTAGGTCTAAAAATAATTACATTCAAATACAAAATACACGTAATAGCCTACGTGTGTCAAAATCATTCTCTAAATATTCATAAAGAATTTATAAATTGTGCTAAATATTTTTCATAGACTACATTTAAACACCTACATTCTCACCAATAGGGGGAGCTGCAGCACCCCCAGCACCACTACTTCCTGTGGCCCTGCTGAATATTCAGTTACTGTTGATCAACCTGATTTATGATGGTATTAATGTTTGTAAACACAGACAGATTAGATGTGATCAGTACGTTAGATCACGTGATCACATGAGTTCTGATTGGATTTCAGCCTAGGTGACCAAATAGTGTATATATACATATATATAATAGTGTATAGTTAAGATCAGAGGAGGTGGAACCAATCAGTGAGGATGAAGAGAGGAACACTTTGAAGGAGATGAAGAAGGTGAAGCTGTTGAAGACAAACCAGTAGAAACATGGAGAGCTTGATGGAGATGGCATCAGGTTTCTGAGCAGCACTTTGGACTCTTTAGGTGTGTAAATCACTGCCTGTGTTTGCTCCTGCAGGGCGGACCATGGAGGAGAGCAGAGGATCAAAGCTGGTGTGAGGAAGTGTAAGTGTGTGTGTGTGTTCATTCAAAGTGTCCTCATGAAGCTCTGAGTGAATGAACATGTCAGTGATACAGAGAGAATGAAGCATCACATGATCAACTGTTGTTTCTTTGTGTCTCATCAGATTTCTGTCACATTCACCTCGACACAAACTCCATCAACAGAAACCTCAGACTGTCTGACAACAACAGGATGGTGACATATGTGAAGGAGGAGGAGCTTTATCCTGATCATCAGGACAGATTTGATATCGATCAGGTTCTGTGTAGTACTGGTCTGACTGGTCACTGTTACTGGGAGGTGGAGTGGAATGGATATGTTAATATAGCAGTGAGTTACAGAGGAATCAGAAGAAAAGGAAACAGTAATGATTGTAGGTTTGGATTTAATAATCAGTCCTGGAGTCTGAGATGCTACAGTGGTTTTTACATCTTCAGACACAATAACATATTCACACATACCTCCTGTCCCTGTGGTTCCTCTGGTAGAGTAGGAGTGTATGTGGACTGTCCTGATGGACGTCTGTCCTTCTATGAAGTCTCCTCTGACTCTCTGACACTCATCCACACCGTCTGTACCTCCTTCACTGACACTCTGTATCCTGGGTTTAGGTTTTGGTTTGGTTCCTCAGTGTCTCTGAGTCCTCTGTGAGACAGACAGAGAGACAGACAGACAGACAGACAGACAGACAGACAGACAGACACAGCTACACCCAGAGACAGACAGACAGACAGACAGAAGACAGACAGACACAGCTACACACACAGGCAGACAGACAGACAGACAGAAGACAGACAGACACAGCTACACACACAGACAGACAGACAAACACACGCACACACACAGAGACAGACAAACACAGACAGACAAACACAGCTACACAGACAGACACACACACCGACAGACAGACAGACACATAGACAGAGAGACAGACTGACAGACAGCTACACAGACAGAAATGCAGACAAACAGACACACAGACAACACATACAACATAGACTGACAGACACAGAGACAGACAGGCAGACAGAAAGACACAGCTACAGACAGACAGACAGACAGGCAGACAGACGGACACACAGAGACAGACAGACACTTAGACAAACAAACAGACACACAGACAGACACGCAGACAGATAAACAGGCAGACAGACAGACAGACAGTCACACTTACTGACAGACACAGCCACACAGACAGACAGACAGACAGACAAACAGACAGACACACACACAGCTACACAGACAGACAGGCAGGCTGACAGACAGACAGGCAGACAAACACAGACAGACAGACAGACAGACAGACAGACACAGCTACACTGACAGACAGACACACACACACAGAGACAGACAGACAGACAAACACAGCGACACAGACAGACAGACAAACACAGGGACACAGACAGAAAGACAGACAGACAGACAGGCACTTAGACAAACAAACACACAGACAGACAAACAGGCAGACACACACACACACACACACAGACACCGACAGACAGACACACACAGCTACACAAACAGACAGACACACACACACACACACAGAAATACAGACAGACAGGCAGACAGACAGACAGACACACACACAGCTACACAGACAGACACACAGCCAAAACAGACAGACACACAGACAGAGAGACAGACAGACATGTCTATGAGTCCTCTGTGAGACTGACAGACTAGATGGCTGACTTCCTGTTTGGTTTTGGGCGGGGTTATAATGTATCTTTTTGCTCATCTTGGCGTCAATAATACATGTAAATTTGATGTGAATCACCTGAAAATTAACCAAGATACATCATTTATAATGTGAAGGAATTTCCAGTGACATTATAGGCCCCTCCCACTGATCACAGCCTGTTTTTTCTTCATCACCCATCTTATAACATTCATCCAACACTATTTTGAAGTCAACATGATATATTATCTTTCTGCTAGAGCTGTTAGCGTCAGACGCTACTAAAAGTGGAACCCTCTGAGAACACAAAGTATGAGGTCACATCTGTCTCATGTTCTTCTTCTCCACAAAAGTGAAACTGTTCCTAATTCACAAGTTTTATTATGAATGATGATAAATATGTACAGAATAAAGCAGATGATGTTAGTCCATCACCTGAGGATTATAGAGGGGATACATTTTCTATCAGGCACAGTGAGACAGGCTGAAATCATTTGTATCTCCTGATAACATGTTCTGGTCCACAGTCCTGTATCACCATGTGTCTGTGTTGAGAATGTCTGAATAAATGCTATGAAGTTATGATGATCAACAGAGGCTGAATAAAAAAATACACCAATATCTAAAGATCAGATCTCCTGTGTAAAGGAAAGTGAGTTACATCAACAACTACTGTTGGCAGTGCTGCAGTAAGTTCATCAGAACATCATTGAGTGAAAAAGGTGGATCTGAGTCTGACAGTGTGTTCAAATGTTCACAGTGGTGTTGATTTTACTGTATCACAAGTTGGACACATTGATCTAAAGACTGAATTACAGCATGTTTGAGTCTAGAACCCAGAGAGTATTTAGCTAACGTTTAGTTAGCAGGCTGGTCGCCTAGCAACATTACACTATCATAGAAAAAGGAGAATATATGACATTGTCAAGCAGAGCTATGAATACTATTAACTTTAACAACATGTAATTTACAGAATAGCATTATTATTAATATTATTATTATTATTGTGTGTATTTAGCTCAAACTGTCTTTTTAGTATAAATCTTACTGTCTGAATTATATCAGATTTGTCTCTGCTTACGCACATGGTTTTGTTGTTAGATTTAGATTAAGATGAAATTAGATGTTCTGAAAATAAAAATTTAATTATTGTATGTTGAAAAAGAAACCATGAATAATAATCCATCTTCTTGACAATCAAAGAATGATTGCAACAATCCACATTTAGTTTTAATAACAAGCTAAACTGATATCTAAACACAGAATTGTAGCTCCGCCCTTCATGCGCGCTCCTGCAGTAGGGGATACATATTCTTTTGGGGGTCACTACTTTGGTATGACAAAGTCCAAAATGCTTGACCATCACATGATTAATGTAAACTCAGTTTGATCTGGAAGTTAGTGGCGGGTAATTTGAATCCATTGTCATATCTGGGATTTTTGGTAGTTTGTCGTCAATAACTGCATTAATTGACAATATTTATACTGTACACCGTCATATGTATGTGTATATAGAATATATGTTTATGTAAACAGTTTTTTTCCCGAATGTAAATTTGTATTAATGAAAAAAATGTTAAAAAGTATGTTTATTTGTATTGTATACAGTATTGCTTTGAATTTTCTTTAAATAAGGGGTCATTAAAAAACATCACATCCAGACAGGACACACACAGCATCATTGGCCCTCACCGTGCAGCATCATTGGTCCTCACCATGCAGCATTATTGGTCCTCATCATGCAGCATCATTGGTCCTCACCATGCAGCATCATTGGTCCTCACCGTGCAGCATCACAACAGTAGTAGTGTGCATTCATTACTAATATAATTCATATAAAATGTTCAGTATATCTAATGTAATATCACAGTATAATACACATTTGAAACACACCATGTCATGTTTTTATGACTCATCATGGTCTGTTGATGCTCCATCATATGAAACCAGTCCTGTGACATCACTGCTCCCTGTGCTCCTACAGTAGGTCACTTACACTAACCAAATTACATGATTAGTATAACAACTTGTATAATACAGTAATAGACTATATTACTTATAGTATTAAGTATAGTTCCTCATTTACAGTAGTTTAGTATAATTTAATTTCAACATTGTTGTTCTATTTTAAACTTCTGTGTGATTTCAATCTCAAAAGTTCTAAAGTGCATCACAGACTGTCTAATCTACTGTAGCTTCAATGTGCTACAATGATAAACTGATCACTTCAGGGACTAAATGTGAGGCTCAATGAGCCGCCATTGCTGTAGATAAATTAATCATTGGAGTGAACGAGTTGTTGCTACTCTCTGGTTGTGTCCTAATGTTTCCTCCTATCTCCTTTCCTATCTCCTTTCCAATCCACTGTTCCTTCACCCCTGGAAGTGTTTAAGTCATGGCCATGATAAAGAGCGTCCAAGTTCTCTTTAAGCTCAGGAAAAAAGAAACACACACCAGGGCGTTTACGGAAAGTCACGATGACCGAAAAGTAACATAGATCATGTAAGTTATCAATGCAATAATATGAACAACTCTAAATAAATCATCTAAAACCCATATATTATTATATGTAGACATATTATCAGATTATAACTGACATAAAACAGACACTCTGTGGTTCTAGAAAAAGGATCAGAGACATTTTTATCCACATGATGTTTTATTCAACATAATTCATATTAGTGAGTAGAAGGTGAGTGTGATCAACCATTCTCAATGTGACGTTCTTTTAGTTTACCTTTAGTTCCTCGTAGCCATGGTAACCCTTTACCTTTGATTTACATTCATTCCTGTGATTTATGACATATCAGTGGAAAGTGTTTGAAATGAGCTTTTAGTCCATTTTAGGAAATGTGTAGTTTTTTCACCACGACAGACGTCACTAACCTTCACCACCGTCAGATTATTACGTCACCTAGTGGAAGTGTGTCTGATTGCCAAAACAAACGTGATGGCCTTTTCCTAACTCCTTCTCCTAACACCTTTCCTTAACCCTGATATCATCCACGGGGTTAAGGAAAAGTGGATAGGAAAGGAGATAGGAGGGACTATTAGGACACACCTCTCTCTATACGGCTCTAATCGTCTCCAGGCAGCCATTAGCAGGAAGCTGCTGCACTGAGGAAACCATTTCCCCTGAAAATTATCATTTTTATCTTGTATATGACATGAGATGGCAAATTTAAAGACACATTGTCCTCATAATAATTGATTGCATATTCAAAACAAAAAATGATTTAAAAAAAAAAGATGGGGAGCGGGCAGCGCCCTAGTGCCCTGATGAAAGTCGTCGGACACAAAGCTTGGTGAATATAAAGAGTTGCTCAGATCTAAGTGTGCATTAAACCAGTTTTTTTTGTACTTCAATAAATTTAAATTCCTTTTAAAACTTTCACAACCCCTTTATTCTAAATATTATCAGTGTTTATAATTGTATGAAATATGTTTTCATACAGTTCAAGCCTTTGAATGCTACTTTATTAAAATGTTTGTTGTGTTAATTTAAGTTGTGCTCTGATTTTGTTTGGTCACTGATTTTTCAGTTCCTGTCAATTCCCTTTTAAAACTAATGACTTAAGCTGTACAGAACACCATAATGCTTTGATCTAAATCATTTATTTATACATGTTGGTAAAACATTACATACATGATTGACCTCCCTTACCCCACAGTACTCCTCTACTGCTATAGGCTCCAGGTCAAGCCCCCCACCACACGTCAGCAGTCTGACTGGATGGTCTCAGAAGCCTTTTGGTGAGGTTTTCAGCAGAGCTTTCCCCCCTGGTGTGACAGACCTCTCTGAATATGGTGGGGGTAATGCAGCACCTCCTTAGTTGGTGCCACTCAGCACTGGAACTCTGCTCTAGTGTGATGTTCTCAGTTTGGTGTGATGTCACCAAAGATGTTTCAAGAGACGCCATATGATGGTGTTGATGTTCAGAGCAGATGAATACACAGGTAGAGGGTCCCAGCGTATAATCAGAGAGTGGCAGCTGTGGGGGAGGAGGGGCTACTGTATGTGGGCGGGTCCTGAGGACTGTCCTTGTTGGCAGCTGGTATGACAGCACACTTACCTCTTACACCTGACCAAACATGGATTATACCAGAAGAAGATCAATAGAACAAAAACACGTTTCTATAAACATTGAAGCGATATCCATACATAAAGTGTGATTAAAAGGTTGGTTACCATGGTAACTGCTTTGTACCACTTCTGTTCAGTCTCTGTACAGCTGAACACTGGGAGAACAGATGTAATCCTCAGCTGGGAGTAGTGGGCCGTCTGGTACGGTAGAGCTGCCACGTGGCTGCACAAGGCTGTACCTGCCACACAGGTGTAATGGTATCTCTGAATCTTCACTGGTTTGAATCCCTGAGCACAATCTGTTAACAATAGCACATGTTAGTTAGAGAACAACATGTATTGGCTGTAAGTGTAATAATAGAAAGACAACATTCAATTAGTGAAATTATGTTAGTAAACTTCTAAACTGTGCAAAGTTTTATAAAAACTATTTATTTATAGTTAATCATGTAAAATATATATGTGTAATCTCATTTTACTTATTTCATAGAAAAACAAAAAATAAACATTTAATTGAAATGATAAAAACCCAGGACACAATCTAGTTTCTGTGAGAACCATTAATTTTACATTATTTCTAAATATGAAACCTCGGTACATTAGGACAGTGGTTCACTAACTATATGTACCCATGGTACACCAAAGGACATGTAAAAATATTAAGTTACATCTATTGTATAACACGTGTTATCACTCATATCATGTACAATATTTACCAATGTGCATAATTAATTATTGTCAAATAAAACGTGACAAAGTCAACTATGTTACTCATGAAATATTTAACAAAAAATTTAAAAATAAAATTAGGTATAGAGTTTGACTCTGTATTATGAAATGAGTGCATACAAAGTAGAAAATTAAAGAATAATTATTTTTGTGTAGTTGTATATTGCAATAATTAGGGACTTATAAAATCTGTTTTATTTTTTTTCCCAAATTCCGTGTTTTCCACATTGATTTTTCTTTTAATTCGTTTTTTTTAGAAATATTAATATTTTTTTTTTCATAAAACATTAGGTTTCAACTCCTGTGAGGAAACAAAATAAATACTAATAAATAAAAAATGATTTGAACCCTTTATCCTTTTTAGACGTGGGTGTCTTCAACATGGTCTGAATGATCTGAATAACGTCGTTCACCGTTATCAGCAGCAGATCCTGCAGCGACCTGGTGAAGAACACCATTGTTTGCTAACACTGTTACCTGTGCACTGGAAGTCATTCAGCTGGATGAAAAACCTGGAAGTACCAGACCAGAAGTCTGTGGTATATAAACTATTAAAGAGTGATTTTCCTAATTGAATAGCAGCCATGCTTTGTGTTTCATCATCATCTTTATTAGAAGACATAGGAGTCCAAAAAAAACATGAACAAATACATAAAACTAGGATTAAAAACAGTATAAAAATATCAGAACAATCACAGACAAGTAAGATATCACCTATTTCTAAAAGACAACAATACCAGTGCCTCCACAAGGATGACTGGTATTTTACAGCACTATGAGGGTGATTAGTCAACAGCATTATAATGGTGTTCTGAGAGTCCTCTAGCCTACGTAAATATTTATACATCACATTTTACATAAGAGCCTGAAAAGTAGAAACTCCTGCTTGACAGAACATCTCACTAACACTTTCCCAGCCAGCTTTTTTCAGCAGGATCCTCATAGCGTCATTGTTAGCAACATTGAGCCGTCGTAGGCTTGATTTAAATGTATTATGTTTAAATGTCTTGATGATGACATCACAGCGAGCGTTTGCAAAAGATTTCAGCTCCATTTTCAGAGCTATCAGTGAGAAAGATGTCCTAGCTCTTTGAATGCTACTAATGTCTGTGGAGCAACAGAGAGAGGCTAACCTAGTTAGCAGAGGCTAAGCTAATTAGCAGAGACTAAGGTAGTTAACAGAGGCTAAGCTAGTCAGCAAAGACAAAGGTAGTTAACAGAGGCTAAGCTAGTTAGCAGAGGCTAAGTTTATTAGCAGAGATTAAGCTTGTTAGCAGAGATGAAGCTATTTAGCAGAGACTAAGCTAGTTAGCAGAGGCTAAGCTTGTTAGCAGAGATTAAGCTTGTTAGCAGAGATGAAGCTATTTAGCAGAGACTAAGCTAGTTAGCAGTGGCTAAACTAGTTTGCAGAGACTAAGCTAGTTAGTAGAGGCTAAGCTCGTTAGCAGAGGCTAAACTTGTTAGCAGAGATTAAGCTTGTTAACAGAGATGAAGCTATTTAGCAGAGACGAAGCTAGTTAGCAGAGGCAAAGCTTGTTTGCAGAGGCTAAGCTTGTTAGCAGAGATTAAGCTTGTTAGCAGAGATGACGCTATTTAGCAGAGACTAAGCTAGTTAGCAGTGCATACATTAGTTAGCAGAGACTAAGCTAACTAGCAGAGACTAAGCTCGTTAGCAGAGGCTAAGCTAGAGGCTTAGCTAATTAGCAGAGACTAAGCTCGTTAGCAGAGGCTAAGCTTGTTAACAGAGATTAAGGTTGTTAGCAGAGATGAAGCTATTTAGCAGAGGCTAAGCTAGTTAGCAGAAGCTAAGCTAGTTAGCAGAGACTATGCTCGTTAGCAAAGACTAAGCTAGTTAGCAGAGGCTAAGCTAGCTAGCAAATATGAAGCTATTCAGCAGAGGCTAAGCTAGTTTGCAGAGGCTTAGCTTGTTAGCAGAGATTAAGCTTGTTAGCAGAGATGAAGCTATTTAGCAGAGACCAAGCTCGTTAGCAGAGGCAAAGCTAGTTAGCAGAGACTAAGCTAGTTAGCAGAGGCTAAGCTATTTAGCAGAGGCTAAGCTAGTAAGCAGAAACTATGCTAGTTAGTAGAGACTAAACTAGTTAGCAAGGACTAGGCAAGTTAACAGAGACTAAGTTAATTAGCAGAGGCTAAGCCAGTTAGCAGAGATTAAGCTAAATAGCAAAGACTAAGCTAGTTAGCAAAGACTAAGCCAGTTAGTTGATGTTAAGCTAGTTGCAGAGGCGAAGCTAGTTAGCAGAGACTAAGCGAGTTAGCAGAGATTAAGCTTGTTAGCAGAAATGGAGCTAGTTTGCAAAGGCTAAGCTATTTAGCGCGAGGCTAAGCTAGTTAGCAGAGACTAAGCTAGTTTGCAGAGATTAAGCTAGTTAGCACAGGCTAAGCTAGTTAGCCGAAACAAAGCTAGTTAGCAGAGCCGAAGATAGTTAGCAGAAGCCAAGCTAGTTAGCAGAGAATAGGCTAGTTTGCAGAGATTAAGCTAGTTGACACAAGCTACGCTAGTTTGCCAAGACTAAGCTAGTTAGCAAAGGCTAAGCTAGTTAGAAGAAGCTAAGCTTGTTAGCAGAAACTAAGCTAGTTAGCAGAGACTAAGATAGTTAGTAGAAGCTAAGCTAGTTAGCAGAGATTAAGCTAGTTTGCAAAGATTAAGCTAGTTAGCACAAGCTAAGCTAGTTAGCCGAGACTAAGCTAGTTTGCAAAGGCTAAGCTAGTTAGAAGAGGCTAAGCTTGTTAGCAGAAACTAAGCTAGTTAGCAGAGACTAAGATAGTTAGCAGAAGCTAAGCAAGGTAGCAGAGACTAAGCTAGTTAGCCAGGGTTAAGCTAGTTAGCAGAGGCTAAGCTTGTTAGTAGAGATTAAGCATGTTAGCAGAGATGATGCTATTTAGCAGAGACTAAGCTAGTTAGCAGGGGCTAAACTAGTTAGCAGAGATTAAGCTAGTTAGCAGAGGCTAAGCTAGAGGCAAAGCTAATTAAAAAAGAGTAAGCTCGTTAGCAGAGGCAAAGCTAAAGGCTAAGTTAATTAGCGTAGACTAAACTTGTTAGCAGAGGCTAAGCTTGTTAGCAGAGATTAAGCTTGTTAGCAGAGATGAAGCTATTTAGCAGAGACTAAGCTAGTTAGCAGAAGCAAAGCTAGCTAGCAAAAGCTAAGCTAGTTAGCAGAGATGAAGACAATTAGCAGAAGCTAAGCTAGTTAGCAGAGAATAGGCTAGTTTGCAGAGATTAAGCTAGTTGGCACAGGCTACGCTAGTTTGCCAAGACTAAGCTAGTTAGCAAAGGCTAAGCTAGTTAGAAGAAGCTAAGCTTGTTAGCAGAAACTAAGCTAGTTAGCAGAGACTGAGATAGTTAGTAGAAGCTAAGCTAGTTAGCAGAGATTGAGCTAGTTTGCAAAGATTAAGCTAGTTAGCACAAGCTAAGCTAGTTAGCCGAGACTAAGCTAGTTAGCAAAGGCTAAGCTAGTTAGAAGAGGCTAAGCTTGTTAGCAGAAACTAAGCTAGTTAGCAGAGACTAAGATAGTTAGCAGAAGCTAAGCAAGGTAGCAGAGACTAAGCTACTTAGCCAGGGTTAAGCTAGTTAGCAGAGGTTAAGCTTGTTAGTAGAGATTAAGCATGTTAGCAGAGATGATGCTATTTAGCAGAGACTAAGCTAGTTAGCAGGGGCTAAACTAGTTAGCAGAGATTAAGCTAGTTAGCAGAGGCTAAGCTAGAGGCAAAGCTAATTAAAAAAGAGTAAGCTCGTTAGCAGAGGCAAAGCTAAAGGTTAAGTTAATTAGCGTAGACTAAACTTGTTAGCAGAGGCTAAGCTTGTTAGCAGAGATTAAGCTTGTTAGCAGAGATGAAGCTATTTAGCAGAGACTAAGCTAGTTAGCAGAAGCAAAGCTAGCTAGCAAAAGCTAAGCTAGTTAGCAGAAATGAAGACAGTTAGCAGAAGCTAAGATAGTTAGCAGAGAATAGGCTAGTTTGCAGAGATTAAGCTAGTTAGCACAGGCTAAGCTAGTTTGCCAAGACGAGGCTTATTAGCAAAGGCTAAGCTAGTTAGAAGAGGGTAAGCTTGTTAGCAGAATCTAAGCTAGTTAGCAGACACTAAGATTGTTAGTAGAAGCTAAACTTGTTAGCAGAGGCTAAGCTTGTTAGCAGAGACTGAGCTAGTTAGCAGTGGCTAAACTAGTTTGCAGAGACTAAGCTAGTTAGAAGAGGCTAAACTTGTTTGCAGAGATTAAGCTTTTTAGCAGAGATTAAGCTATTTAGCAGAAACTAAGCTAGTTAGCAGTGGCTAAACTAATTAGCAGAGATTAAGATAGTTAGCAGAAGCTAATTAGCAGAGACTAAGCTCGTTAGCAGAGGCTAAGCTGGAGGCTAAGCTAGAGGCTAAGCTAATTAGCAGAAACTAAGCTTGTTAGCAGAGGCTAAGCTAGTTAGCAGCGATGAAGTTATTCAGCAGAGCCAGAGCTAGTTAGCAGTGGCTTAGCTTGTTAGCAGAGATTAAGCTTGTTAGCAGAGGCTACGCTATTTAGCAGAGGCTAAGCTAGTTAGCAGAAACTAAGCTAGTTAGTAGAGACTAAACTAGTTAGCAGGGACTAGGCTAGTTAACAGAGACTAAGTTAATTAGCAGAAACGAAGCTAGTTAGCAAACTAAACCAGTTAGCAGAGGCTAAGCTATTTAGCAGAGACTAAGCTAGTTAGTTGATGTTAAGGTAGTTGCAGAGGCTAAGCTAGATAGTAAAAACTAAGCTAGTTAGAAGATGCTCAGCAAGTTAGCAGAAACTAAGCGAGTTCGCAGAGATTAAGCTTTTAAGCAGAAATGGAGCTAGTTAGCAAAGGCTAAGCTATTTAGCAAAGACTAAGCTAGTAAGCAGAGACTAAGCTAGTTAGCAGGTAATAAGCTAGTTTGCAGAGACTAAGCTAGTTTGCAGAGATTAAGCTATTTAGCACAGGCTAAGCTAGTTAGTCGAGACTAAGCTAGTTAGCAGAAAATAGGCTAGTTTGCAGAGATTAAGCTAGTTGGCACAGGCTATGCTAGTTTACCAAGACTAAGCTAGTTAGCAAAGGCTAAGCTAGTTAGAAGAGGCTAAGCTTGTTAGCAGAAACAAATTTAGTTAGCAGAGACGAAGATAGTTAGTAGAAGCTAAGCTAGTTAGCAGAGATTAAGCTTGTTTGCAAAGATTAAGCTAGTTAGCACAGGCTAAGCTAGTTAGCCGAGACTAAGCTAGTTAGCAAAGGCTAAGCTAGTTAGAAGAGGCTAAGCTTTTTAGCAGAAACTAAGCTAGTTAGCAGAGACTAAGCTAGTTAGCAGAAGCTAAGCTAGCTAGCAAAAGCTAAGCTAGTTAGCCAGGGTTAAGCTAGTTAGCAGAGGCTAAGCTTGTTAGCAGAGATTAAGCTTGTTAGCAGAGATGAAGCTATTTAGCAGAGACTAAGCTCTTTAGCAGTGGCTAAACTAGTTTGCAGAGATTAAGCTATTTAGCACAGGCTAAGCTAGTTAGCCGAGACTAAGCTAGTTAGCAGAAAATAGGCTAGTTTGCATAGATTAAGCTAGTTGGCACAGGCTACGCTAGTTTGCCAAGACTAAGCTAGTTAGCAAAGGCAAAGCTAGTTAGCAGAGACTAAGATAGTTAGTAGAAGCTAAGCTAGTTAGCAGAGATTAAGCTAGTTTGCAAAGATTAAGCTAGTTAGCACATGCTAGCTAGTTAGCACAGGCTAAGCTAGCTAGCCGAGACTGAGCTAGTTAGCAAAGGCTAAGCTAGTTAGAAGAGGCTAAGCTTGTTAGCAGAAACTAAGCTAGTTAGCAGAGACTAAGCTAGTTAGCAGAAGCTAAGCCAGCTAGCAAAAGCTAAGCTAGTTAGCATAGATGAAGATAGTTAGCAGAAGCTAAGCTAGTTAGCAGAGAATAGGCTAGTTTGCAGAGATTAAGCTAGTTAGCACAGGCTAAGCTAGTTTGCCAAGACGAAGCTTGTTAGCAAAGGCTAAGCTAGTTAGAAGAGGCTAAGCTTGTTAGCAGAATCTAAGCTAGTTAGCAGACACTAAGATAGTTAGTAGAAGCTAAACTTGTTAGCAGAGGTTAAGCTTGTTAGCAGAGACTGAGCTAGTTAGCAGTGGCTAAACTAGTTTTCAGAGACTAAGCTAGTTAGAAGAGGCTAAGCTAGAGGCTAAGTTAATTAGCAGAGACTGTAGCTGGCGCTGTTTTATAAGTTTCCACAAGAGCTCAGACTATGCTACTTTAAGTTTAATTTGTTAAGTATTAAAATGGAAAAATAATGTCCACAGCATTAAGTAACACAGCCTTTAAGTTGTAAAAGTTTATTTAATATTTTATTTAACATGTCAAAGGAGTAATTTACCTGTTGATGGTCACAGGACATGACGTTTGAACCGGATATGAAAGTGTATAAATACCCGCGAAAGGGAACCAGATGTAAGAGTGTGAAAATACCTGCAGAGGAGAGTCAGGACGGAAGGTTTGGTGATGAAAATGAGATTTTTCTCCCTTAAAGAAACTATTCTACAACTGGTCAACTAGGCGCACACGGTAATATGATTTTCACCTTGTTTATGTATTGTTGTGCATTTTAAATATGTAATTTGTGATCAAAATACTATAAATTAATGGGAGAGTTGACAACATGTCCTATGTGTTGTCCCACTTATAGTTTTCACGGTGTTTCACAACTATTTTCTCCTGCTGTGAAGAAATAAATGCCTGTGGACATCAGTACGAGGCGTGAAGTCCTTTTTTGAGCCGACCAGGAGTAGCTACAGAGACCAAGCTCATTAGCAGAGGCTAAGCTAGAGGCAAAGCTAATTAGCAGAGACTAAGCTTGTTAGCAGAGGCTAAATTTGTTTGCAGAGATTAAGCTTTTTAGCAGAGATTAAGCTATTTAGCAGAGACAAAGCTAGTTAGCAGTGGCTAAACTAATTAGCATAGATTAAGCTAGTTAGCAGAGCCTGAGCTAGTTAGCAGTGGCTTAGCTTGTTAGCAGAGATTAAGCTTGTTAGCAGAGATGAAGTTATTTAGCAGAGACCAAGCTAGTTAGCAGAGGCTAAGCTAGTTAGCAGAGACTAAGCTTGTTAGCAGAGGCTAAGCTATTTAGCAGAGGCTAAGCTAGTTAGCAGTAACTAAGCTAGTTAGTAGAGACTAAACTAGTTAGCAGGGACTAGGCTAGTTAACAGAGACTAAGTTAATTAGCAGAGGCGAAGCTAGTTAGCAGACTAAACCAGTTAGCAGAGGCTAAGCTATTTAGCAGAGACTAAGCTAGTTAGTTGATGTTAAGCTTGTTGCAGAGGCTAAGCTAGATAGCAGAGACTAAGCTAGTTAGAAGATGCTCAGCAAGTTATCAGAGACTAAGCGAGTTCGCAGAGATTAAGCTTTTAAGCAGAAATTGAGCTAGTTAGCAAAGGCTAAGCTATTTAGCAGAGACTAAGCTAATTAGCAGAGACTAAGCTAGTTAGCAGGTGCTAAGCTAGTTTGCAGAGACTAAGCTAGTTTGCAGAGATGAAGCTAGTTAGCACAGGCTAAGCTAGTTTGCCGAGACAAAGCTAGTTAGCCGAGACTAAGCTAGTTAGCAGAAAATAGGATAGTTTGCAGAGATTAGGCTACACTAGTTTGCCAAAACTAAGCTAGTTAGCAAAGGCTAAGCTAGTTAGAAGAGGCTAAGCTTGTTAGCAGAAACAAAGCTAATTAGCAGAGACTAAGATAGTTAGTAGAAGCTAAGCAATTTAGCAGAGATTAAGCTAGTTTGCAAAGATTAAGCTAGTTAGCACAGGCTAAGCTAGTTAGCCGAGACTAAGCTAGTTAGCAAAGGCTAAGCTAGTTAGAAGAGGCTAAGCTTGTTAGCATAAACTAAGCTAGTTAGCAGAGACTAAGATAGTTAGCAGAAGCTAAGCTAGTTATCCAGGGTTAAGCTAGTTAGCGGAGGCTAAGCTTGTTAGCAGAGATTAAGCTTGTTAGCAGAGATGAAGCTATTTAGCAGAGACTAAGCTCGTTAGCAGTGGCTAAACTAGTTTGCAGAGATTAAGCTATTTAGCACAGGCTAAGCTAGTTAGCCAAGACTAAGCTAGTTAGCAGAAAATAGGCTAGTTTGCAGAGATTAAGCTAGTTGGCACAGGCTACGCTAGTTTGCCAAGACTAAGTTAGTTAGCAAAGGCTAAGCTAGTTAGAAGAGGCAAAGCTTCTTAACAGAAACAAAGCTAGATAGCAGAGACAAAGATAGTTAGTAGAAGCTAAGCTAGTTAGCCGATATTAAGCTAGTTTGCAAAGATTAAGCTAGTTTGCACAGGCTAAGCTAGTTAGCCGAGACTAAGCTAGTTAGCAAAGGCTAAGCTAGTTAGAAGAGGCTAAGCTTGTTAGCAGAAACTAACCTAGTTAGCAGAGACTAAGCTAGTTAGCAGAAGAAGCTAGCTAGCAAAAGCTAAGCTAGTTAGCAGAGGCTAAGCTAGAGGCAAAGCTAATTAGCAAAGAGTAAGCTAGTGAGCAGAGGCTAAGCTTGTTAGCAGAGGCTAAGCTAGAGGCTAAGCTAATTAGCAGAGACTAAGCTTGTTAGCAGAGGCTAAACTTGTTAGCAGAGATTAAGCTTTTTAGCAGAGATTAAGCTATTTAGCAGAGACTAAGCTAGTTAGCAGTGGCTAAACTAGTTAGCAGAGATTAACCTAGTTAGCAGAGGCTAAGCTAGAGGCTAAGCTAATTAGCAGAGACTAAGCTCATTAGAAGAGGCTACGCTTGTTAGCAGAGATGAAGCTATTTAGCAGAGATGAAGCTATTCAGATGAGGCTAAGCTAGTTAGCAGTGGCTTAGCTTGTTAGCAGAGATTAAGCTTGTTAGCAGAGATGAAGTTATTTAGCAGAGACCAAGCTAGTTAGCAGAGGCTAAGCTAGTTAGCAGAGACTAAGCTTGTTAGCAGAGGCAAAACTATTTAGTAGAGGCTAAGCTAGTTAGCAGAAACTAAGCTAGTTAGTAGAGACTAAACTAGTTAGCAGAAGCAAAACTAGCTAGCAAAAGCTAAGCTAGTTAGCAGAGACAAAGATAGTTAGCAGAAGCTAAGCTAGTTAGCAGAGAATAGGCTAGTTTTCACAGATTAAGCTAGTTAGCACAGGCTAAGCTAGTTTGCCAAGACGAAGCTAGTTAGCAAAGGCTAAGCTAGTTAGAAGAGGTTAAGCTTGTTAGCAGAATCTAAGCTAGTTAGCAGACACTAAGATAGTTAGTAGGCAAGGCAAGGCAAGGCAAATTTATTTATATAGCGCATTTCATACTCAAGGCAACTCAATGTGCTTTACATGATAAAACATTCAATTGTTTAAAATCAATAAGAACATTTAAATCAATAAGAACATCAGTAAAATCAATTAAAATCATCAGTAAAATCATCATTACATCAACAACATGACAAAAAATCTCTCTCTCAATCATATGCAGTAGAGAAAAAAAGTGCCTTTAACTTTGATTTAAAAATGTTCACATTGGATGCTGACTTCAGCTCCGCTGGCAGTTTGTTCCACTTCTTTGCAGCATAACAACTAAAAGCAGCATCACCATGTTTACTGTGAACTCTGGGCTCCACTATCTGATCTGTGTCCATAGATCTGAGAGACCTACTGGGTTCATACCTGACTAACATGTCACTGATGTATTCTGGACCAAACCCATTCACAGATTTATACACCAGCAGCAGAACTTTAAAGTCTATTCTGAGGCTGACTGGGAGCCAGTGTAAAGACTTTAAAACTGGAGTAATGTGCTCTGACCTCTTTGTTCTGGTTAAGACCCGAGCTGCAGCGTTCTGAACCAGCTGTAGATGTTTGATGCTCTTTTGGGGGATTCCTGTCAGAAGACCATTACAATAGTCCAGTCTGCTGGAGATAAAAGCATGGACCAGTTTCTCCTGGTCTTTCTGAGCCATTAAACCTTTCACTCTGGAGATGTTCTTTAGGTGGTAGAAGGCTGTTTTTGTGATAGATTTGATCTGACTGCTGAATGTAAGATCTGAGTCAATCAGAACACCAAGGTTTTTGACTTGGTCTTTAGCTTTTAAAGATCGAGACTCAAGATACTTGCTGACAGCAGTCCTCTTTTCCTTGTTACCAAAGACAATCACCTCCATCTTGTCATGGTTTAGTTGAAGGAAGTTTTCACTCATCCAGCAGTTTACTTTTTCTAAACAGTCACACAACACCTCAATGGGACCATGGTCATCTGGGTTCAGTGATAGATATAGTTGTGTGTCATCTGCATAGCTCTGATAATCAACCTTACAGTTCTGTAAAATTTGTCCTAAAGGAAGCATGTAAAGGTTAAACAGAAGGGGTCCAAGAACAGATCCCTGAGGAACCCCACAGGACATTGGTAATCTGTCAGATTCAAAGTTTCCAATGCTTACAAAATAGCTTCGCTCCTCCAAGTATGACTTAAACCATTGCATTACTTTTCCATTTAGTCCAACCCATGTTTGCAATCTGTGCAACAAAATTGTATGATCTACAGTGTCAAATGCAGCACTTAGATCCAACAGAATGAGAACAGATACTTTTCCTGAATCAGTGTTCAACCTTATGTCATTGATCACTTTGATAAGAGCAGTTTCAGTGCTGTGATGAGAACGAAAACCTGACTGAAATTTATCAAATATTTTGTTGAATGTTAAGAATTGACTCAGTTGGTTGAAGACCACCTTCTCAATGATCTTGGCCATGAATGGAAGGTTGCTGATTGGTCTATAGTTAGCCAGTATAGAGACATCCAGTGTTCTCTTTTTTAACAGCGGTTTCACAGCAGCTACTTTCAGGGATTTTGGTACGGTGCCTGATTGGAATGAGCAGTTAATTATCTGACACAAATCAGTGACAATTGACTTTACAACAGTTTTAAAGAAGTTTGAGGGTATTGTGTCAAGGCAACACGTTGATGGATTCAGCTGCTGAACAGTTTCCTCTATTGTTTTTGGGTTCACTGTAATAAACTCTAACATTGTAGTTGACTCATCCCTCAGTGGTTGAAGCTGTTCAAGCTTTTTGTGATTTTGCTGGTTTGTTCTGATGTTTGACCTTATTGATTGTATTTTTTCATTGAAATATACAGCAAATTCATTGCATTTTCCAGCTGACAGTAATTCAGGGGCTATCTGATCTGGGGGGGTTGTGAGCTTTTCAATTACAGAAAACAACGTGCGAGAGTTGTTGACATTTTTGGCAATAATTTCAGAAAAGTATTGCTGCCTTGCTTTGAACAAGCCATCATTGAATTTTCGCAGACTTATTTTGTATAGTTCTAGATGAATTTGGAGTTTTGTTGATCTCCATTTACGCTCAGCTCTTCTACAGTCAGATTTCAAATTCTGCATTATCTCAGTCCTCCTCCAAGGTGTTTTCTGTGTGTTTGGTTTTCTCTTAGTTTTGATTGGAGCCACCACATCTATGACATTACAGACATTTCTATTATACTCATCCAGAAGATCATCAACTGTCTCAGCACTCAATGTTGGTGTCATTGCTATGGCTTCCATAAACTGTGCACTTGTGTTCTCATTTATGTACCTTTTCTTTAAACACACATAACTAGGGGGAACAGATGTTACAGTCTCTAGGTCAAAAAAGACACAGAAATGATCAGATAGAGCTAAGTCTCTTACATCAACAGCAGAGATATCAACACCTTTAGAGATAACCAGATCCAAAGTGTGACCTTGAGTGTGTGTCGGACCAGTCACATGTTGTGTAAGACCAAAAGTATCCATTAAAGCATACAGTTGTTTGGCAGTATTGTCCATGTTATTGTCTACATGAATATTTAAGTCACCTGTTATTATTAAAAAGTTGTATTCAGTGCATACAACTGACAGCAGTTCAGCAAACTCATCCATGAATTCTCCAGAATATTTTGGGGGTCTATAAACGACTAAAAACAGAACTCTTGAATCACCCTTCAGTAAGAATGACATATATTCAAAGGAGATAAAATCACCAAATGTTATTTCTTTGCACTGAAATATTGATTTAAAAATGGCAGCAACTCCACCACCTTTCCTGCTAGTACGACACTTATTTAAATAAATAAAGTCTTGTGGTGAACTTTCATTGAGAATAGTATTACTGATACCATCATTCAACCATGTTTCATTGAGAAATAAAAAGTCCAAGTGATGTGTCAAAATAAAATCATTAATTATTAGTGACTTGTTAACAAGAGATCTAACATTAAGAAGAGCTAATTTTAAAGACTTTACTGGAGACACTGGTGGACGTTTTGGATGACATGTTATAGGAGTCAAATTTTTATCTCTATAAAGCTTTTTGCTTTTCTTTAATTTCACAATTTTACCTGTGTTACCTGTCACCACAGGAATTAAAGAAGCTGCATTAACTCCATAGGGCCCTGACTTTTTCTGGTTGTTCCTAAAAATAGAGCTATTGCAGTCTAGACCCAGCACACATCAGACCTGTGTCGCTCTAAGTTGAACACAGCTGGCCTGAGGAGAAGAATGATCCTGGGCCTGGTATCGTCGAGGAGGGATGGGTGGTGCAGATTGACCATGGTGGGGTAAAGGGTGGGGTGTTAGTCTTGTGCCAGCCAGAACCAGCTCGTTCATCTGGGCAGTTAAATCCAAGAAGGCAGGGGTAGGAGAGAAGCTGGATGAGGTGGAAGTAGGTGAATTTTGGGGTGAAGCAGGTGGGTCCTGAGATGCAGGGGTTGGGTTGACCTCTTCATTTTGGCGATTTTTATTTCTTGCTGGAAGCTCATTGACTCCATGTTCTTTCCTTGTTGTTTTGTTCTCCGATGGTACATGTTGTCCTCTGTCTTTATCAGAACTGATAGCAGTGTGACTGGTGAAGTAAAACAAGTTGGATGTGAAGAGTTTTACTCCAGCCTTGTTTAGACACAGTCCATCTGCTCTAAAAAGATGACGACGTTCCCAAAAAATAGGAAAATTTTCTATAAAATTTAGTGAAAGGGCAGCACAAGCCGAAGACAGAAATTTATTCAAAGAGTAAATCCTTGAGAATTTCAGATCTCCTTTGCGGACTGGAGGTATCGGGCCACTGATGAACACTTTAGGCTGTATACAGCTCACAGTTTTTAGCAGATGGGTGAAATCCTGCTTTAACACCTCAGACTCCTCCTTGGCTAAATCATTTAACCCAAAATGAATCACAACATTTTTCAAATGTGGGTAATCTGCAACGATATGCAAGATTTTGTCAGCCAGGTCTGATACTGTGTCATTAGGTAAGCAGATCACTTTCACGTTGCTGCTAAACATCTTCTGAGCATCTTTAACAGAAACGTCTCCCACGATCAGTGTGTGAGGTTGTTGCTTTGGCCTACCCTGTCGCTTTTGTTTTCCTGAAGCACTTTCAGTCTTCGCAGTTCCAGAAGGTTGTGTGTTGACCTCATTAGAGCCAGATCCTAGGTCATTCAGCAGTGGGGCGAATCGATTACCCAGTTCTACATGAAACTGGGTTTGTGACTTGGTGATACTCCTGCCTTTAGCAGATGTCCACTTTTGTGCCTGGGCAGACAAGGGAGTTGATGTTGAGGCTGCAGTCTGCGAAGCCAGTGCAGGCCAGTCCGTCTCATTATTGATATCAGGGCGCTTTGCTTGGCCCGTTAGCCTTTGAAGTGGATATGACTTTTTCTTAGGCTTAGCTCCCAGAGTATTCCAGGGAGGACTCGCACCCGTTGGCTTATCAACGGGAACAGGATCCTCCCTAGGCCTGATAGCTTTGTTAGCACGGGCTGGTAGCGAGTTAGCTTTATCCACTCCGCTGTTTTGAAACAGCGGCACAGTCGTATCATTATCATATCCACAGTGTCCATTAACCTCAATGTTTACTTGTATTCCTCGCACTGTAGTCTCCAGTTCAGTAATCTTTTGGAGGAGACTGCTGTATTCTGTTGTGGAAAGAGCCATTCTTCTGCTAGTTAGCTTGCTACTTGTAGCTAGCTAGCTTGCTACTTAGCTTTCCAGTTGAGCCAGCAAATAAAAAAGCAGTAGATGATTACCTCAGAGCCAGAGTCAGATGGTAAATGATAGAGTTTGATGTTGAGGTATCGTATCATTTCTCAGAAGAAAAAGTTCATGTTTAGTAAATAAATTCCTCTGTGAGCTCCGCTCTGCTCTTTTGCTGCTGTCAGCTCAGCTGCCGGAAGAACTCGGAAGCTAGAAGCTAAACTTGTTAGCAGAGGCTAGGCTTGTTAGCAGAGACTGAGCTAGTTAGCAGTGGCTAAACTAGTTTGCAGAGACTAAGCTAGTTAGAAGAGGCTAAGCTAGAGGCTAAGCTAATTAGCAGAGACTAAGCTTGTTAGCAGAGGCTAAACTTGTTAGCAGAGATTAAGGTTTTTAGCAGAGATTAAGCTATTTAGCAGAGACTAAGTTAGTTAGCAGTGGCTAAACTAGTTAGCAGATATTAAGCTAGTTAGCAGAGGCTAAGCTAGAGGCTAAGCTAATTAGCAGAGACTAAGCTCATTAGCAGAGGCCAAGCTTATTAGCAGAGATGAAGCTATTTAGCAGAGATGAAGCTATTCAGCAGAGGCTAAGCTAGTTAGCAGTGGCTTAGCTTGTTAGTAGAGATTAAGCTTGTTAGCAGAGATGAAGTTATTTAGCAGAGACCAAGCTAGTTAGCAGAGGCTAAGCTAGTTAGCAGAGACTAAGCTTGTTAGCAGAGGCATAGCTATTTTTGTAGAGGCTAAGCTAGTTAGCAGAAACTAAGCTAGTTAGTAGAGACTAAACTAATTAGCAAAAGCAAAGGTAGCTAGCAAAAGCTAAGCTAGTTAGCAGAGACGAAGATAGTTAGCAGAAGCTATGCTAGTTAGCAGAGAATAGGCTAGTTTGCACAGATTAAGCTAGTTAGCACAGGCTAAGCTAGTTTGCCAAGACGAAGCTAGTTAGCAAAGGCTAAGCTAGTTAGAAGAGGTTAAGCTTGTTAGCAGAATCTAAGCTAGTTAGCAGACACTAAGATAGTTAGTAGAAGCTAAACTTGTTAGCAGAGGCTAGGCTTGTTAGCAGAGACTGAGCTAGTTAGCAGTGGCTGAACTAGTTTACAGGAACTAAGCTAGTTAGAAGAGGTTAAGCTAGAGGCTAAGTTAATTAGCAGAGACTAAGCTCATTTGCAGAGGCTAAGCTAGAGGCTAAGCTAATTAGCAGAGACTAAGCTTGTTAGCAGAGGCTAAACTTGTTTGCAGAGAATAAGCTTTTTAACAGAGAATAAGCTATTTAGCAGAGACTAAGCTAGTTAGCAGTGGCTAAACTAATTAGCAGAGATTAAGCTAGTTAGCAGAGGCTAAGCTAGAGGCTAAGCAAATTAGCTGAGACTAAGCTCGTTAGCAGAGGCTAAGCTAGAGGCTAAGCTAATTAGCAGAGACTAAGCTTGTTAGCAGAGGCTAAGATAGTTAGCAGCGATGAAGTTATTCAGCAGAGCCTGAGCTAGTTAGCAGAGGATAAGCTAGTTAGCAGAGACTAAGCTTGTTCGCAGAGGCTAAGCTATTTAGCAGAGGCTAAGCTAGTTAGCAGAAACTAAGCTAGTTAGTAGAGACTAAACTAGTTAGCAGGGACTAGGCTAGTTAACAGAGACTAAGTTAATTAGCAGAGGCGAAGCTAGTTAGCAGAGACTAAACCAGTTAGCAGAGGCTAAGCTATTTAGCAGAGATTAAGCTAGTTAGTTGATGTTAAGCTAGTTGCAGAGGCTAAGCTAGATAGCAGAGACTAAGCTAGTTAGAAGATGCTCAGAAAGTTAGCAGAGACTAAGCGAGTTCGCAGAGATTAAGCTTTTAAGCAGGAATGGAGCTAGTTAGCAAAGGCTAAGCTATTTAGCAGAGACTAAGCTAGTTAGCAGAGACTAAGCTAGTTAGCAGGTGCTAAGCTAGTTTGCAGAGACTAAGCTAGTTGGCACAGGCTAAGCTAGTTAGCAGAAAATAGGCTATTTTGCAGAGATTAAGCTAGTTGGCACAGGCTACGCTAGTTTGCCAAGACTAAGCTAGTTAGCAAAGGTTAAACTAGTTAGAAGAGGCTAGGCTTGTTAGCAGAAACAAAGCTAGTTAGCAGAGACTACGATAGTTAGTAGAAGCTAAACTAGTTATTAGAGATTAAGCTAGTTTGCAAAGATTAAGCTAGTTAGCACAGGCTAAGCTAGTTAGCCGAGACTAAGCTAGTTAGCAAAGGCTAAGCTAGTTAGAAGAGGCTAAGCTTGTTAGCAGAAACTAAGCTAGTTAGCAGAGACTAAGATAGTTAGCAGAACCTAAGCTAGTTAGCCAGGGTTAAGCTTGTTAGCAGAGGCTAAGCTTGTTAGCCGAGATTAAGCTTGTTAGCAGAGATGAAGCTATTTAACAGAGACTAAGCTTGTTAGCAGTGGCTAAACTAGTTAGCAGAGATTAAGCTAGGTAGCAGAGGATAAGCTAGATAAAGGTAATTAGCAAAGAGTAAGCTAGTGAGCAGAGTCTAAGCTAGTTAGCAGAGGCTAAGCTCGTTAGCAGAGGCTAAGCTAGAGGCTAAGCTAATTAGCAGAGACTAAGCTTGTTAGCAGAGGCTAAACTTGTTAGCAGAGATTAAGCTTTTTATCAGAGATTAAGCTATTTAGCAGAGACTAAGCTAGTTAGCAGTGGCTAAACTAGTTAGCAGAGATTAAACTAGTTAGCAGAGGCTAAGCTAATTAGCAGAGACTAAGCTCATTAGCAAAGGCTAAGCTTGTTAGCAGAGATGAAGCTATTTAGCAGAGATGAAGCTATTCAGCAGAGGCTAAGCTAGTTAGCAGTGGTTTAGCTTGTTAGCAGAGATTAAGCTTGTTAGCAGAGATGAAGTTATTTAGCAGAGACCAAGCTAGTTAGCAGAGGCTAAGCTAGTTAGCAGAGACTAAACTTGTTAGCAGAGGCAAAGCTATTTAGTAGAGGCTAAGCTAGTTAGCAGAAACTAAGCTAATTAGTAGAGACTAAACTAGTTAGCAGGGACTAGGCTAGTTAACAGAGACTAAGCTAGTTAGCAAAGACTAAGCTAGTTAGCAGAGACTAAGCTAGTTAGCGGAGGTTTAGCTATTTAGCAGAGACTAAGCTAGTTAGCAGGTGCTAAGCTAGTTTGCAGAGACTAAGCTAGTTTGCAGAGATTAAGCTAGTTAGCACAGGCTAAGGTAGTTTTCTGAGACTAAGCTAGTTAGCAGAAAATACGCTAGTTTGCAGAGATTAAGCTAGTTGGCACAGGCTACACTAATTTGCCAAGACTAAGCTAGTTAGCAAAGGCTAAACTAGTTAGAAGAGGCTAGGCTTGTTAGCAGAAACAAAGCTAGTTAGCAGAGACTACGATAGTTAGTAGAAGCTAAACTAGTTAGCAGAGATTAAGCTAGTTTGCAAAGATTAAGCTAGTTAGCACAGGCTAAGCTAGTTAGCCGAGACTAAGCTAGTTAGCAAAGGCTAAGCTAGTTAGAAGAGGCTAAGCTTTTTAGCAGAAACTAAGCTAGTTAGCAGAGATTAAGATAGTTAGCAGAACTTAAGCTAGTTAGCCAGGGTTAAGCTAGTTAGCAGAGGCTAAGCTTGTTACCAGAGATTAAGCTTGTTAGCAGAGATGAAGCTATTTAGCAGAGACTAAGCTCGTTAGCAGTTGCTAAACTAGTTAGCAGAGATTAAGCTAGTTAGCAGAGGATAAGCTAGAGGCAAAGCTAATTATCAAAGAGTAAGCTAGTTAGCAGAGGCTAAGCTAATTAGCAGAGACTAAGCTCATTAGCAAAGGCTAAGCTTGTTAGCAGAGATGAAGCTATTTAGCAGAGATGAAGCTATTCAGCAGAGGCTAAGCTAGTTAGCAGTGGTTTAGCTTGTTAGCAGAGATTAAGCTTGTTAGCAGAGATGAAGTTATTTAGCAGAGACCAAGCTAGTTAGCAGAGACTAAACTTGTTAGCAGAGGCAAAGCTATTTAGTAGAGGCTAAGCTAGTTAGTAGAGGCTAAACTAGTTAGCAGAGATTAAGCTAGTTAGCAGAGGCTAAGCTAGAGGCTAAGCTAATTAGCAGAGACTAAGCTCATTAGCAGAGGCTAAGCTTGTTAGCAGAGATGAAGCTATTTAGCAGAGATGAAGCTATTCAGCAGAGGCTAAGCTAGTTAGCAGTGGTTTAGCTTGTTAGCAGAGATGAAGTTATTTAGCAGAGACCAAGCTAGTTAGCAGAGACTAAACTTGTTAGCAGAGGCAAAGCTATTTAGTAGAGGCTAAGCTAGTTAGCAGAAACTAAGCTAATTAGTAGAGACTAAACTAGTTAGCAGGGACTAGGCTAGTTAACAGAGACTAAGCTAGTTAGCAAAGACTAAGCTAGTTAGCAGAGACTAAGCTAGTTAGCGGAGGTTTAGCTATTTAGCAGAGACTAAGCTAGTTAGCAGGTGCTAAGCTAGTTTGCAGAGACTAAGCTAGTTTGCAGAGATTAAGCTAGTTAGCACAGGCTAAGGTAGTTTTCTGAGACTAAGCTAGTTAGCAGAAAATAGGCTAGTTTGCAGAGATTAAGCTAGTTGGCACAGGCTACACTAATTTGCCAAGACTAAGCTAGTTAGCAAAGGCTAAACTAGTTAGAAGAGGCTAGGCTTGTTAGAAGAAACAAAGCTAGTTAGCAGAGACTACGATAGTTAGTAGAAGCTAAACTAGTTAGCAGAGATTAAGCTAGTTTGCAAAGATTAAGCTAGTTAGCACAGGCTAAGCTAGTTAGCCGAGACTAAGCTAGTTAGCAAAGGCTAAGCTAGTTAGAAGAGGCTAAGCTTTTTAGCAGAAACTAAGCTAGTTAGCAGAGACTAAGATAGTTAGCAGAACTTAAGCTAGTTAGCCAGGGTTAAGCTAGTTAGCAGAGGCTAAGCTTGTTAGCAGAGATTAAGCTTGTTAGCAGAGATGAAGCTATTTAGCAGAGACTACGCTCGTTAGCAGTTGCTAAACTAGTTAGCAGAAATTAAGCTAGTTAGCAGATGATAAGCTAGAGGCAAAGCTAATTAGCAAAGAGTAAGCTAGTGAGCAGAGTCTAAGCTAGTTAGCAGAGGCTAAGCTCGTTAGCAGAGGCTAAGCTAGAGGCTAAGTTAATTAGCAGAAAGTAAGCTTGTTAGCAGAGGTTAAACTTGTTAGCAGAGATTAAGCTTTTTAGCAGAGATTAAGCTATTTAGCAGAGACTAAGCTAGTTAGCAGTGGCTAAACTAGTTAGCAGAGATTAAGCTAGTTAGCAGAGGCTAAGCTAGAGGCTAAGCTAATTAGCAGAGACTAAGCTCATTAGCAGAGGCTAAGCTTGTTAGCAGAGATGAAGCTATTTAGCAGAGATGAAGCTATTCAGCAGAGGCTAAGCTAGTTAGCAGTGGTTTAGCTTGTTAGCAGAGATTAAGCTTGTTAGCAGAGATGAAGTTATTTAGCAGAGACCAAGCTAGTTAGCAGAGGCTAAGCTAGTTAGCAGAGACTAAGCTTGTTAGCAGAGGCAAAGCTATTTAGTAGAGGCTAAGCTAGTTAGCAAAGACTAAGCTAGTTAGCAAAGACTAAGCGAGTTGGCAGAGATTAAGCTTGTTAGCAGAAATGGAGCTAGTTAGCAAAGGCTAAGCTCTTTAACAGAGGCTAAGCTAGTTAGCAGAGACTAAGCTAGTTAGCAGATGCTAAGCTCGTTTGCAGAGACTAAGCTAGTTTGCAGAGATTAAGCTAGATAGCACAGGCTAATATAGTTAGCAGAAGCTAAGCTAGTTAGCAGAGACTAAGCTAGATAGCCAGGGTTAAGCTATTTTGCAGAGGCTAAGCTAGATATCAAGGGTAAAGATAGTTAGCGGAGGCTAGGCTAGTTTGCAGAGACAAAGCTAGTTAGCAGAGGCTACGCTAGTGAGCAGAGACAAAGCTAGTTAGCAAAGACTAAGTTAGTTAGCAGATACTACACTTGTTAGCAGAGGCTAAGCTAGAGGCTAAGCTAATTAACAGAGGCCAAGCTAGTTAGCAGCAACTAAGTTAGTTAGCAGAGGCTAAGCTAGTTAGCAGAGACTAAACTAGTTAGCAGAGACAAGGCTAGTTAGCAGATGCTACGTTAGTTAGCAGAGTCTAAGCTAGAGGCTACCTAGTTCGCAGAGACTACGCTCGTTAGCAGAGACTAGGCTAGTTATCAGAGACTAAGCTAATTAAGTGAGACTAAGCTAATTAGCAGAGACTAGGCTAGTTAGCAGAGGCTACGTTAGTTAGCAGAGGCTAAGCTAGAGGCTACCTAGTTAGCAGTGACTACGCTCGTTAGGAAAGACTAGGCTAGTTATCAGAGACTAATGTAGTTAGCAGAGGCTAAGCTAGTTAGCACAGAGTTTATTTATAACCAACACAGAAAAAGAAAAGACAGTGTTTTCTACAGACTAATGTAACAATCGATTGCTAACAGCGTTGGTCTAAACTGAAGTCACATGTTCAAAACTCTGAACACAGGAAAGCTGAAGTCCATGTGGACTAAACTGTCAGTCATTTTTCATTGTTTTCACACTAAACACGTTCAATGACCACAGTCACCAACATTCATCAACTCTTTTCTCAGTCACTAGTTATTAATATTAATAATTTTAAATTATAATAATTAGTTCACCACCTGATAAACACTAAACTAGCTGAAAAGTGATTGAGGTGATCTGTGTTTGGACTCATTAGAAACAAAGGAGTGAATCTAATTCTTTTTCCTTGGACTAAGTTAGGATCAAAGATCAGTGGGTGAGGGTACTGACAGAAGAGGACCAGGAGAGGAAGAGGAGGAAGGAGAGGAAGACCAAGAGCTGTGGTCTCTGATCAAATCAGGACCACAGTGATTGACCATGTGCTACATTTTAGCACATGATCAATCACTGTGGAGATTGAAAATCATGGACTAAATCATGGATTTATAAACATAGCAGCTAAATCATGGATTATATTTAGGATTTATCAGATTTTTATTTTTATGTCTACAGTCATCTTTATATTTCTTACTGTAAATGACTTCACACCTGATTCAGTCTTGTTGTAATATATTACAGCATATATAATAATTTAGAACCATCAAAGTGTAAAGATGTTATTTAGTAATAAAATAGTGATTTAACAAACAAAAATCATGTAAAGTGTAAAGATCAGATGTATTTGATGTAAAGCTCTTTGTTGTTAGTATTTAGTAGTTCAGTGTGCTCACAATGACAATGTGTGTTTCTAAAGTGTGTTTATTTGTTAGTGTTGTGGTTGAATGAGCTTCTTTTGAGACGTGTATCAAGTGTTTTGTTGGTGAGAAACACTTTAGTGGATGACATTAACTGTTGAGCTGAGATGACTGATGGATATACAGGCTGTGTTTAGAGTTTGGAACATGTGACTTCAGTTTCAACCAATGCTTGTTAGCAATTAAACAAAAATGTAATGTCACAATTTCAATAGAAGAACGGAACGTTCCATTCCTTCTATTTCTTTTCATTTGTTCTGTTTTCTTTGGGTCGTACCAAGTGTTCCTCTGTTTCTGTAACTTTACGTTTACTAACGTCTGTTAGCTAAACTCACTAAACACTCAGATATTTGTTTTACAGGAAAACATACACAGAAATGTGATTTGATCCCAAACATGGTTTAGTCCGTGTCATGCAGATATTTCATATGATTATTAGATTTTAAACAAGATTTTTTTAAATTTGACCTATTTGTCTATTTGCTAAATTTACTAATATTCAGTCGCATTCACCGAAAAATAACATGTAAATGTGTCATTTTCTCCCAAAACATGAATGTGAGACATTTCTGTGTAAAACTGGATCCTGATTTTAAATGAAGAGAAAAACTAAAACAAACAAGAACAAAAAATTACACGTTTTCTCTTATCACAGATATCAGTCTCTGCATTCAAAACAACTCAGGATTTTCCAACTTCCTACTTAAAAAAGTGACCTTGAACGCCACCTGAGGGGCGGAGCTCCAACTCAGTAAAGTCAGGAAATAAAAATAATGTAATATTCTATCAGTCGCCATGTTTGAGATATTTCAACGTGTCGCTGATGAAACGTAGAAGACCACGCCAACTTCCCCAGATTGGTTGGTCTTAACCCACTGTGTGGACCAAACCATGACAAGTAAGATTTAATACGACTATTTGATCATTTGTTTGTAAAATGTTGTCAAATCTTACAAAATCTCACCTTGTCACACGTCTGTCACAGCCGATTTTTGTTGTTTGTCCTTCACAGGTTTGGTCCTCACTTCCCAGCCATGTCCGGATGCTACGACAAAGGTCTGCGCTCCTTAGCGATGGAGATTTCCAAACAACTGGGTGTGGCAAGTCTTCTGCAGGAGGGTGTGTACGCCATGGTGGGCGGTCCCAACTTTGAAACCATTGCTGAGGCCAGACTGTTGCACCGACTCAGGGTGGACGCTGTCGGTACGGCACGCAGTCACACACATCAATGAGAATCCTAAAATCAGTAGAAGGTTATAGATAAATACATTTATTAACACACAGGGTAGGTAATTTAACATGAACTATTTTTACTTATTTTTACCACTTTCTCCAACTACACCAAACTTGTCATATTTGAATCACTTTTTCTTGCCTCTTAATGCATTTTTGCTAAATTACTCCCATTTCTGCCACTTTTCCATTAGATTCCAAAGCCTTTTCTGCAAATTGTTTCTAGACACAGGATAAAATATCTGGATTATTTTCAAAATAAAATACTACATTCCAGGACCTTCAACGGGCCCATTTCGGACTCTATCCATAAACTCAGCACATATTCAGACTCAGGGGAATAAAACTTATCCGTTGATACCACATTTTCACAAAATGTAACAATAAAATTGTGCGTTTCGGCTCTAGCGAACGATTTCACATAAAAATATTGCATTTATTAATGGTTGAATCACATATGTATTGAGCAGCAAACGGAGGCGGTGGTGATTTGTGGACTGCAGATTGCACTGAAGTCACGCAGTGGAGCAGTGCAGATACATTCAGTGGTAATCCAGGGTCAGTCAGGTCACACAGAGAGGAGGGGCTGAGCAATAACCACCTGTACCTGTGCTGCCTTTACTGAACCTGGGATTTTCTGCCCCCCTGCTAATGGACACACACACAAAGGTGTTGTTACATTTTATGTTTGTATTTGGCTAATGTTTTATTTTAAGAGTTTTTTAACTCTCTGTAATATGAGTCATTTCAGTTGGTTAATGACTGTGTTAAAGGACACAAAGCTTCAATTTAAAACAAACTGCATATCTCAGTTTTACCAGTAGGAGGCAGTGTGGTGCCGTGTTTCTTTCATGAACTCTCTTTGTTAGTGAACTCGTTGTTTCCTCAGTTTGCTGAGTCATGCTGTACTGAACAGACGCACTGTCGTATTCCTCATTTTTCTCCTGTTTACACAGGTTTGTAAAGCTTGAAAACATGTCAACATGTGTAAGAATGTGGTTTAACTAAAAGACAAGCTAAAACATAATTGAAACGTAGTTAAAGAATGTTTTTGTTAAGAAGCAGGTACTTTTAATCTGTGTTACGTGCAGGCCAAAATGGTATTGCTGATCGTAATGTGTTTGTGGTTACTACAAAATAAGAGTCTGGTTTAAGTTATTGCTCCAGTACATTTCACTCATTAATAAATATTGTGTTTCTGGTAAAAATGTAAATGTTTATATTATTATGTTGTAGTCATTGCTAAACATGTTGAATGATAAAAGTATATAAAAGCTTGTAGTTGTTTTAACAAGGCAACACAGTGTAGCTGCTCAACAGAACAAGAGTATTTAGTTACTTTGAAGGAGTAAACCAGGAACGCTGGTCAACACAGTGAAACTGTTCTTCCTGATGGACAAGCTTTTCCTACATGTTGGTGGATTCTGAAGAGAATTCTTCTTCTTCTAATCGTCAAATCATCTTCTTACAGAACATTCTAAGAACTGTTTATAATCTATTAGAAAAACCTTTTTACTGTGTTTTTCTTTCTAAAAGATGTATGTGTTCTTTGTGGTTATCATGACCTCTGACCTTTGTGATAATCTAAGACTAAAATCACTCTCTCTCTTCCTGTAAATGCATTTTAATTCTTAAAACTTACAGTTGAATGAACTATTCCTCCTGTACAAAGTAAACACAAAAAATAATCAATAATACAAGAAACAATATTACAATAAACTAAAGATTTGATGCAGATAGCTTCCCTCCAGAAAAAAACCCATTACATATATTACTGCATACACATACTTTTTGTGTTCTGGAAGTATAAACTATTAGTCCCACCCCTTTTCCTACATTACAGGAACAAATAAGCAATTTTCAGCATCCTGTTATCAGACCATTGCTGCTGTTAAAAAAATAATTGTCTCATCTTTATGATTTTGACTAAATACAACAATAAAACATGTTACACACTTTCAGTGATGATTCAAAGGAAGAAAATCACAGTGTAAAGAAAACAATGAGCACTGGAACCAACGTGTCACATTTATTTATTTAAATTATTTTGGGAAAATAAACAGCCCAACATGCCAACAGGCAGCAGCAACATAAATCAAATATTAAACTATGGACACAAACAAAAGACAACTCAACACTATCAACAATAACACTTTTAACAATGTGATGTTAAAAGTGTAAACACTGGAACCAGAAGGTGTCGTCACCATCCGTGTGTCGCTGGGATCTGAAGATGATTCCTGCTCCATGTCTCCATCCACACAGAGATGTGAGTGGAGAACAGATGAAGTGCTGAAGGTCTTCCCACACTCATCACATCTGAGAACATTCTTCTCATGAACTCGTTGGTGGTGATTAAGGTCAGATTTCCTCTTGTAAAATTTTCCACATGTGCTACATTTATGAGGTCTTTCTGATGAGTGGCTGAGTTGGTGAGATTCTAACTGTTGATATGTTGTAAAAACTTTGTCACACTGGTCACAGGGACACACTTCATGTCCAGTGTGAGATCTCAGGTGATCAGTGATGGTTTGTTTGTGTTTATATATTTTCCCACAGTGATACAACTCTGTTCTGGAGTGAGTCTTCATGTGCCTCATTAAATGTGATCTTTGTGTAAAAGTCTTTCCACACTGTTCACATCTGTGAGCTTTGATTCCACGATGAATGAGGACATGTTGACTGAGGGATCCAGATCGACTAAAACTCTTTCCACATTCATCACATGTGTGAAGTTTCTCTCTACTGTGAACAAGCTGATGGGTCTTCAGGTTCACTTTCTGAGCAAAAGTTTTTCCACACTTGTCACAGATGAAGCGTTTTTCTCCAGAATGAGTTCTTTGATGTTTAGTGAGGTTTGATTTACTGCTAAAGTCCTTCTCACACTGGTCACATGTATGTTTAGCTTTAACTCCAGCTTGGCTCTGCTGTTGAACTCTTTGCTCTGAAGTTTTTCTCTTAGATTTGTTTCTTTGTTGTGGCTGAGCTTCATCGTCCTGAGAACGTTGAGGTGTCACTTTGTTCTGGCTTCCAGAGTCCTGTAGAACAGTTAGAGATTAAACACAGAGAAGGAACCAAACAAACATTTGTTTCTAAATGTGTTCCTAGAAAGAATAGTGGCTGTTAAAGATGGATCAGACATAGCATTAGGCTTCAGTAGGAGATCAACTTCATTAGAACATCCACATGGACGTCAGGAACCAAACTTCAATACATTCATTTCTCACCATGTTTGCTGTCACAGCTGAGTGGTTCCACAATCCTCCATTCACCATCAGCATAGAATCAGCTCCACCTGAAGAATAGAAGAGACAGAATGATCATGAATGATCTAGAAATATTCATCCATCCTTTGCAGTGTCATCACTTTGAAATTGACTAAAATGATCAGTTTGTTCAGAGATCACATGATGTGGAGGAAAATATTTAGATTTTGTGGCTGAATAATTTAAATTCCCATTTATTTGTAAATGAAGGTCTTCAGAGGAAACAGTTTGACTTTGAGGTTTGACTTTGTTCTTACAGGATTAATGAACAACTTGTATTGAGCTTATGATTGGCTAATTATGGTCCTATAATATCTGTGTTAATAGAATCATAGACAGAATGACAGAATCTACCAATAAAAATAAAATCCACTGTTAAATGCAGAAAGTGACATAAAGTGAATGAAACACTGTCATCGTGAGGTAAAGGGAAATGTTAAAGGGGACCGTTCATTTGGTGCACCCCAGCACCCCTCCTGGTCCTGAGCTAAACAACATGTTGAAGCGTCCACCTGAAACACGTCTAAACTACCAAAATACTGAACAAACCAGTTCCCACGTAACGTTTATGTGTCTGTGAAGCTACGGCCATTTCTGGTGAAGAGCTGCAGTGGTTCTGTTGTTGTGGACGAGACCAACGATGACAGGGATTGTAGAGTCTGAAACATCATAGGTTCATGATAACTTGATAGCTTCTAATACTGTACAATATTCTGCCCTCTAGTGGTGAAATAACTGATGCATTTCTTTTTGTTTAATCATTATAGTCTGGAATGATGTCATCAGGATCATTTAAATTAGTTTAATTTAAATGTAGTTGATCAAACTTAATCAATAAACCTGATCAGATTCAGTAAACTATTGATCCCTGAGGGGAAATATGTTGATATTAATGCTGCTCTCATACATCTTTATATTACGTATACTGTGTAATATAATATACTGTGTCTGTTTACATGTCAATCATGGGAGAGAGCTTCCTGGAGGTGTGGCTTCTCCAGCTCAGTGCCGAGTCAAATTCGTCATCAAAGTGGGAACGCGTCATCAAAATGTAGCGAGGTGTTTGGGCTCACCCTGTAGTAAGAAAGGAGTAAATCACCCTTAAACTAACGATTGAGGGAATTAATTAAAAACTATATTTAGGACATGTGTATGAAGCCCTAATAACACTTTATCATGTTTAAAGCACAGAAAAGTTAATTTAGCATAACATGTGCCCAATTCAGACTAAATGTTAAAATGAACAGATTTAAATATATATATATAACATTGAACTTATTTTTCAAGGAAAAATGTTTTTAATATATTAAAACCAGAGTAAACATATTTTCTAATGATAATCTGTACTTCATTAAGGAAATCTAGTGATTCCTTCAATGACTACAGTGTTCTTTCATCCTAGCAGATTAAAATGAATCCTCATATTATGTCTGTAAATTGTGTCTTACCTGTAGCAGCCATTCCTCACTCAGGTCTTTACTATTTAACCTTTCAAACTTCACAAAAATGTTTGTTTTACTTTTTGATACAAAGACACTCAGAGATATTTTACTACTGAACCACTTGTAGTGAGAGAAGCAACTGATGATTTAGTTTTGTTTGGTTCTCTTTCATCTTGCTGCCACGGCAACCGTTCACTTTTAAGTAATGTCAACAAACTGTTTCTTAAATTGTACATGTATACATACAGTGTGAACAAATTTAGTTAATGTACTTAACTAATATTTTCAAGTATATGTACTTTAGTTGAGTATATATATATTTTTTTACACTACATTTCTATTGATGCCCTTATTATTAATCTGAACTTTTTCTCTCCTGTCAGCTTAGTTTTTTGAAATAGCTTAATTTCTGATAATAAATAGTTTCAGTTGATTCTCATATGGGTTATCCCAGTTCTATAATACATTTAGTCTGTCACACTCATCAATGCATTCACTATTTCAACACTAAGACCCACACAAACATGGAAATCACATCTTGTTCTGTCACTTCTAAAGTTTGGGTTCAAAATAAAATAGTAGGCCTGTAAATCTGATTCATATGTGAAGTCCTGTCTCTGCATTGACTGCATGTGTAGGACATCCTCATTTTCTGTTGGTACACTCACAGTATGAGCCATGTTACTTTTTACAGTAAAAACATATTAAGTAGTAATAAATAGTCTGAAGCTCCTCCTGATATATCACATCTATTCTGTAAATATTGAAGTCAAACACCCTTATTTTATGTATTACATACACACACACACACCTTTGGCTCTGAAATCTCTCAAACTACTTCAAACAGTATCATCTACATAAGATATTAAACTTATTTTTGAAGGAAAATATTTTTAAAATATTATAACCAAAGTTAATGTATTTTCTAAGGATAATCCATACTTTTATATATGTATTTATTGAAATAAAATCTAGTGATTCCTTCAATGACTACAGTGTTCTTTCATCCTAGCAGATTAAAATGAATCCTCATATTATGTGTGTAAATTGTGTCTTACCTGTAGCAGCCATTCCTCACTCAGGTCTTTACTATTTAACCTTTCAAACTTCACAAAAATGTTTGTTTTACTTTTTGATACAAAGACACTCAGAGATATTTTACTACTGAACCACTTGTAGTGAGAGAAGCAACTGATGATTTAGTTTTGTTTGGTTCTCTTTCATCTTGCTGCCACGGCAACCGTTCACTTTTAAGTAATGTCAACAAACTGTTTCTTAAATTGTACATGTTTACATACAGTGTGAACAAATTTAGTTAATGTACTGAAATTTTACTCGAGTATAATTTTTAGGGGATAATTTTACATTTCCACTGATGTCCTTATTACTCAGTACTTTTATTTATTCAATCAGCTTAGTTTTTTTTTTTTTTTTTTTGTCACTGGCCACGTTTACATTTGAGCTTTAATTCCTCTTTAATTCAGAATAAAAGTTAAATCATCTTTAAACTCACCTTGTAAACATTTAATTCTTAATGCAAATTGAATTCCAAATTAAACTTAAATCTGAATTAGGTGGCTGGTTTATTCCGTTTTCAATTCTGAATTAAATAATTCCTCTATCTTGTAAACACTTAATTCCACTTTAATTTAATCCACTTAAACACTGTAATTAACTAGTATTTTCATTATGTACTTTATATGAGTATTTTTTTGGGGGATAAGGTTTGGTTGGAGGAGATGATGACACTACCTTTTCTGGGTTCATATCATTTGGAACATGATTAATAACTATAGTTTGTCAGGAACAAAAGTTTAAAGATAATTTTATTTGCTATCACAGTTTTTTTAATACTTGTGGTACTTTTACTTTAACAGATTTAAGGATTCTAAACTGTCCAAAGTTTCTGTAGCCCAGTAAAAAAAAAAAGCTTGGGTGTTAATAAATGTTAGAAGATGTTCACTGATTAATAATTTGTTTTATTAATTTCTGAACATTTGAAAACATGTGTATTTTTCTGTTACTTGAAAAGGAATGTTTATTTTTGTATGTAAACTAAACCAATTGTATAAGGCGAAGAATATGTTTTGTTTGGTTTGAAGAGTATATGTGTAGTGACCAAAAGTGACCAGAGGAGGTATGGCGCTATTTGGCATAGGGGTAAAAATTTAGAACACTTAATCAAGAAAACTCAGGTAGCTTTGGATCAAGTAGTACACTGGGCAAAAACGTGGGGTTTTAGGATTTCAGCATCTAAAAGCAAGTACATGATATTTGGCCTGAAAAAGAAAATTCCACAAAGGACTTTGTATTTATATGGAAACCAGTTAGAAAAGGTAAAAGTGTTTAAATTTCTCGGAATGTGGATGGATGAGAGGCTAACATGGAATACGCATATTGAAAAGACTGTTGGTAAGTGTGAAAAAGTTATTAATGTACTTCGTAATTTGGCTGGTGGTGACTGGGGAGCAGATAGGTCAACTCTGATTATGATTTATAGAGCAATGATAAGATCTGCATTGGACTATGGGTGTTTTGTATTTGGGGCTGCGGCAAAAACTGTGTTACAAAAGCTGGACAGAGTTCAATCAAAAGCCTTAAGAGTGTGCAGTGGAGCTTTTAGAACCACGCCCATACCTGCACTGTTGGTTGAAATGAGGGAAACATCTTTAAAAATTAGAAGGCAGAAGCTAGGGCTCCAGTACTGGACCAGACTAGCAGGACTGCAGCATAAATCTGCGGCAAACTGCCTCTTGGAGGATTGTTGGGAGTTTGCAAAAAGGGAGGGAAAAGCACATTTTCTGAGGCATATTTGTCAGCTGGCTGGTAACGTGGGTTTGGAGAACGGGAGTGTTGCTGAGTTAATGTGGTCCCCTGTCCCAATCTGGCTTTTGCCAGAGCCGGACGTTCAATTGGGCATGTTGGGGATGGATAAGAGTTTTGTTTGTGGCCAAGTAAATGAATTTGTGGCTCTATATAAAGAAACGGCTTGTCACATTTTTACAGATGGGTCTAAGGATCCGAGATCAGGAAAAGCCGGTCTTGGAGTCTACATTATGAATAAGGAAATTGGGAAAAGTATGCGTGTATCTGATTATGTATCTGTGTTCACGACTGAGTTGTTAACCATTAGGTGGGCTTTAGATTGGATTGAACGAAATAAACCTGAGATGTCGTATATATATTCGGATTCCATGGCTGCCTTGCAGGCAATTTCTGACCATCCCTCCGGGGCTAGGATAGATACTGTGGTAGAGATTTTGTGTTGCCTTCACCGGATAGAGTTGATGGGGTCTAGTATTGTTTTTTCCTGGATCCCATCTCATTCAGGTATTGTGGGGAATGAAGCTGCTGATAGGCTGGCAAAGAAGGCTCTTATCGAGACGGAAATTGAATATGTGGTCAGATTGGGGAAGGCTGAGTGTGTCAGTGTTTTCAAAGCTACTGTGTATCAGCAATGGCAAAGGGAGTGGGAGAATGAGTCTAGAGGGAGGCATTATTTTAAGTGTCAACCTTGTGTGCAGGGCACTAGACTCCTGTGGGCAACTTGCCGATCAAATCAAGTTAAGATAACCAGATTAAGACTGGGGCATTGTGGACTAGCTGCATATTTAAATCGAATAGGCAAACATCCGGATGGATTATGTCAGTGTGGTCAACTTGAGACTATTTCCCATGTTCTATTGGCCTGTGGATGTTATTCTGTTGAAAGGGGAACATTATTTAAAGAACTTTCAACTCTTGGGCTGACAGTGTTTTCAATAAAGTCAATATTTGCACCAAGAACAGAGTCGATTTTAAAAGATAAGGCAGTCGTGAGGTATCTCCAATCTACCAACCTCTATTTGAGAATCTAAAATGGAGGGAAATGGGCGCACGGTGGCTTAGTGGTTAGCACGTCCGCCTCACAGCAAGAAGGTCCTGGGTTCAAGCCCTGGGGTGGACACTTGGGTCCTTTCTGTGTGGAGTTTGCATGTTCTCCCCGTGCTGCGTGGGTTTCCTCCGGGTACTCCGGCTTCCTCCCACAATCCAAAAACATGACCGTAAGGTTGATTGGAGTCTCTAAATTGCCCATAGGAGTGAATGAGAGAGTGAATGGTTGTCTGTGTCTGTGTTGCCCTGTGATGGACTGGCGCCCTGTCCAGGGTGTACCCCCGCCAAGCGCCCTATGAGAGCCGGAGATTGGCACCGGCAGACCCCCGCGACCCTGTTAAAACGGGAATAAGCGGGTAAGAAAATGGATGGATGGACTCCGTAATTTTCTCTGGTCCTTTACCAAATCTGACCAGTGATGACATGTATAGCCGCATGTCATCATTTAACCGCTGGCTATCGAGGTGGTGTCCAGAAAACGAGGTGGGCTTCATTGATAATTGGAGATCCTTCTGGGGAAAACCGAACCTGATAGGAAGAGATGGAATCCATCCTACTTTGGAGGGAGCATCTCTACTATCAGAAAACATGGCACATTTATGACATCTCATGAATGAGACCATGTTACAGAGGGGGAGTCCTCCACGCCCCTCTGCGCTTGCCTTAGGACAGTTTCCCTCCCATTGCTATCAGGATAGCTGTGTTCATCGCCATGACAACTGTTGTGATGGTGATGAATATTATTTTATGGAGACGGTGTCAGTCCCCCGACCCATATTTCACAATGATTTTAACATAAAATCAAATAAAAGAGCTATCAATTATAAAAATCTGAAAAAAATTAAAATCTCAAATCTAGAAACACCAAAACATAAAACCATTAGATGTGCTCTATTAAATATTAGATCACTGAGATCCAAATCTCTACTAGTAAATGACCTTATCTCAGAAAATAACTTTGATTTATTCTGTTTAACTGAAACATGGCTGTATCAAGATGAATATGTTAGTTTAAATGAAGCCACTCCTCCCAGTCATTTAAATACTCATATGCCACGAGACATAGGCCGTGGAGGTGGTGTAGCAGCTATTTATCATTCCTCTCTCCTAATCTATCCTAAACCAAAGGCCAATTACACTTCCTTTGAAAGCCTGGTTCTAAATTTATCTCATATCGAATCAAAAACCTGCCAGCCAGTCTTATTTGCGATAATTTACCGTCCTCCAGGCCCTTATTCTGAATTTCTATCAGAATTCTCTGAGTTTATATCAAACTTAGTCCTCAGTTCAGATAAAATACTGATAGTAGGAGATTTTAATATCCATGTGGACAAAGATAGTGATAGCCTGAGCTCAGCCTTTATGTCCCTAATAGACTCAGTTGGCTTTTTTCAAACTATTAATGAAGCTACTCATCGTTTAAATCATACTCTTGATCTTGTTCTAACATATGGCCTTGATATTAATGAACTAAAAGTCTACCCTGAAAATCCTCTGCTATCAGATCACTTTTTAATATCTTTTAGCATTATCCTAGAGGATCTCGCACTGTGCAATAAAATAGTTACAAGTAGAAATCTGTCCAACAGTGCTGTGGCTAAATTTAAATAGGCCATTCCTGCTGCCTTAAACTCAGTGCACCATCCAATAAATAACTATGATATTAATTATAACCCCTCTCAACTGGATCTGCTTGTCGATAGCTCTGCTAGTCTACTAAAATCCACCTTGGACTCAATTGCCCCATTGAGGGAAAAAAACTATTAAACGTCAGAGGAAAGCTCCGTGGTTTAGCTCTGAAACTCACACACTCAAACAAACAACCCGTAAATTAGAGAGAATGTGGCGCTCCAATAAAACAGAGGAGTCACGAATACTTTGGCAAGAAAGCCATAGTAAATACATGACAGCCTTACGACATAGTCGATCTACATACTACTCCTCACTAATTGAAGAAAATAAAAATAATCCGAGGTACCTTTTCAGCACTGTAGCCAGGCTAACACAAAGTCAGAGCTCTATTGAGCCCATGATTCCTCTAGCCCTCAGCTGTGAGGACTTTATGACATTTTTTAATGATAAAATTCACAAGATTAGAGATAAAATTAGCCACTCCCTGCCTTCACCTGGGCCTGCTGTACCATTAAATGTAAATAGGCCTAACCTAAACTGTTTCACACATATAGGACTTCAGGAACTTAACTCTATTATTTCATCCTCCAAACCATCGACCTGCCTTTCAGATCCGATCCCAACTAAGCTGTTTAAAGAAGTTGTTCCCCTGGTCTGCCCATCTTTGTTGGAGACAATAAATATATCCCTATCAATAGGCTACGTGCCACAGTCCTTTAAAGTAGCTGTAATCAAACCCCTTCTCAAAAAACCTACTCTTGATTCCAGCACTTTAGCAAACTACAGGCCTATATCTAATCTTCCTTTTATTTCAAAGATTCTTGAGAAAGTTGTGGCAGCTCAGCTCTGTGAATTTCTTCAAAACAACAGCCTGTTCGAGGACTTCCAGTCAGGCTTTAGAGCTCAACACAGCACAGAGACTGCTTTAGTTAAAGTAACTAATGATCTACTCTGGGCTTCAGATGAAGGACGACTCTCAGTGCTGGTTTTATTAGATCTTAGTGCAGCTTTTGACACTATAGATCACTATATTCTACTAGAGAGATAAGAGGAATTACTTGGAATCACAGGGACTGCCCTAAACTGGTTTAAGTCCTACCTATCTGATAGGTACCAGTTTGTACACGTGAATAATAAGTCTTCTGTGTATACTAAAGTAAGCTACGGGGTTCCTCAGGGCTCTGTGCTAGGTCCAATCCTCTTCTGTATCTATATGATCCCCCTTGGTAATGTTATGAGAAAATACTCTGTTAACTTCCACTGCTATGCTGATGATACCCAACTGTATGTATCAATGAAGCCAGGTGAGACAAATCAGCTATCTAAACTTGAGGCCTGTCTAAAGGACATTAGGGCCTGGATGGACCAAAATTTTCTTCTTCTCAACTCAGACAAGACTGAGGTCATTGTACTGGGCCCGCGACACCTTAGAGAAACCTATGCTAGCATAACTGCCCTAGATGGCATTACTCTGGCACAAAGCACAACTGTTAGAAACCTTGGGGTTCTATTTGATCAGGACTTATCCTTCAACTCTCACATAAAACAAACTTCAAGAACTGCCTTCTTTCATCTCCGTAACATTGCTAAAATCAGATCTATCCTGTCTCAGGGCGACGCCGAAAAACTAGTCCATGCTTTTGTTACCTCTAGACTGGATTATTGTAATTCTCTTTTAGCAGGCTGCCCGAGCAAGTCGCTTAAGACACTTCAGCTGGTTCAAAATGCTGCAGCACGTGTACTGACTAAAACTAGGAGAAGAGATCACATTACTCCTGTATTAGCCTCTCTGCATTGGCTTCCCATAAAATATAGAATAGAATTCAAGATTCTTCTTCTCACTTATAAAGCCCTAAATGGACAGGCACCAGTCTATCTCAAGGAGCTTGTAGTGCCATACAATCCCCCCAGAACACTACGCTCTCAAAATGCTGGACTACTCGTTGTTCCATTCGTCTCTAAAAGTAGTATAGGAGGAAGAGCTTTCAGTTATCAGGCCCCACTTCTCTGGAACCATCTACCAACCACGGTTCGGGGGGCAGACACCCTCTCTACCTTTAAGGTTAGGCTCAAAACATTCCTCTTTGATAAAGCTTTTAGTTAGGAACCAGCTCATAGCTCATAATTAAGATGCAATAGGCATAGACTGCCGGGGGGGGGGGTCTGGCATGCTCGGTTGGAGAGAGGTTGAAGAGGGCGTTAGGAGAGAGGTCATTTAGGTTAGAGAGGGACCGGAGAGGGTCCCATTCCTCTTTCAAACACTCCCTCTATGTCTGCTTCTTCCCTTGTGTGTTTGCTCCTGTACTCCTTCTGGCTTTTGTCTTGCAGGTCTGTGGGATCCTCAGTGTGGAGTTACAGAGACTCAGCGGCTCTGTCTCCACCCTTTTCTCTGCACACACCCAACACAGCATAACGTGGATGGCTGTTCATCATAGGAATGGGATCCACACAAGGTTCCTGCTGCTTAACAGAAGGTTTTCCTTGCCGCCATGATGAATTCATGTTGGGTGTGGGATACATATGTATGTGTATATACGTATATATGCATATGTGTGTATCCATAAAATGAAGAGTCCGTCCTTAAGACTGCTCTACTGTAAAGTGCCTTGAGATACCATTGGTTATGATTTGGCGCTATACAAATAAAGATTGATTGATTGATTGATTGATGGATGGAAAATGGAGGGACTCTAAGTGAACAGAAGAGGGCAGCATTACGCTTCTTTTAGTGTACAGCCTGCCGGAAACCATTAGAAGAAGAAGAAGAAGACCAGAGAAGGTGCTGTGGAGGAAATGAAGAGCCACGAAAGGTGTAGAGAGAAGAAGAGGAATGGAGAAAGAAGAGAAAGAAAAGGAGACAGAGCAGATAAAGTTGAGAGAGAAAAGAAAAAAGGAAGTCCATGTTAAGAGTTCATGTTTTAGAGGACCAGCCACACAGAAGAGGACGTGAGATTGTCAACCCGACACAGTCTACTGAGTGGACTTTGTGTGAGAGTTGTACGTCAGACCGACGGATGAACATTAGCCTGTTAGCATTTAGCTTAGCTTGTCCAGCAGAGTGATTCAGTGCTACGGCGTCAATCAGCCATCCACCTGTCCTGCTCGGGAAACGAGAGGAGAAACTAGGCTGGTGTGGTGTGAAGTGGACTGCTGCTGTCGGAGAGAGGATTTTCACCGTTGGAGGAGCTAACACCACGTGGAGAGTTTGGACCTTGAATGCACCACGGAGATCCGCCATTTTCCATCAGTGTGGAAGTGAGGGGAGGAGAACACCCTGAAATACAGGCCTGAACTTGTTTTATTTTTATATGCCGACTTTTTCAGGGTTCATTTTGTTTTATTTTATTACAGTGGGTCCACATTTTGTGAGTGTTTTATTTTTACCTTACCTAAATCTTTGATTGTCTAAACAGTGATTTTTTTATGTTTGGTTAATTCAAAAAGAAAATAATAACTTTGATATAAAGCATTATTAATCCCTACTTTTGGTATTTATTATTTGTGGTGAAATATTTAATGGGCATGTGTTTTTCCTGTTTCTATTTTATCTTAATAAATCTGCGGTTGGGATAGGCTAATTAAAAATTCAATACTATTTATTAAAGAGTCTCAGAGCCTTGCTCAAAGAATTAGAGGGAGCAAGAGCGTTACATTTCCATTGTTCTTTTGTCTTATACTCCATGTAAAGAGGTCTTTTATTAGTCTATTTTCTTTTTAAAGTGGTGCCATTTTTGTGGCTTTAGACTTCAGTTACATTTATGTATAAAATATCTTCCCTACATTATAAACAAATTAAAAATATAACTATTTTTTTTTTATAGTTTCTGTTTCCACTTGATCCAGAATAATAATAATATTTCTCAACAAGAATTGTTGATTGATTTGTCACATGACTGCTACAGGGTTTGTTTATTTTATTTAGTTTCACATCTACCTGTAACTCTTTGTTTTTTAGACTGATGACAACTTGTTTGTAGTTTTATTTAAGCAAGTTAAAGTTTTACAGTTACAGTTGTGGACCTTTGTAAGTGAATACACTAGTTACATTACAACAACCAAATTAAACTGTATCAACTAAGTGAATTCATAAAAATGGCCTGTGTAAAGGCTTTTTCAAATGAAAAAATTGTTGAGCAAAAAATAAACACAGAAAATCTGCTCACGGGGACTCGAACTCGCAACCCTGGGCATGAAAATCCAAAATATTCCATAGGACAGTGGTTTCCAAACTTTTCCCAGTTGAAAACACCTTCAGACTTTGAACCTAAAGCCATGTACCCCCCTACTCCTCCACACTTAAAAAACATCATAATGTAATGTCATATACAGTTTAGCCCTACAAGGGAATTTTTCACTGAATTTGACCTGTTGAGGAATAATATATAATGGAAAAAAATAACAATAATCTGTTCGCACATAAGAAAACATCTTATTCAGAATGATCACTTGTTTGATTAATCTAATAATTTAGCCTACTGGCATTTTTAGAAATAAATCTATTTCCTCTTTGTTTTAGAAAAATAAGTCGACCAAACATTTGTTGTTATGTAAATTAGTTGTTATGTTGCTGCTGTTTTTTTATCCTGCAATACGAGCCAATGCAACCACATTTTGTTATCTGTACTGTAAAGTTTAAGTTTAAATGACAATAAAGAAAGTCTAAGTCTTGATTGAACATATTGCAGTAATACAACATATTGATCACCCTGAAACTGTGAAATACAACTCACTACAACTTAAATAAGATAGATGAGGTTGAGAGGATGAACAGAACTCTGCAATGTTTGGCTGAATTTGAGAAAGTCTGATTTTTTAATCTTCTCCACATAAAGTCAACAGTAGGAATAAAATGATGAACTCACAATATTGAAGGAAAAGAAACATTTTGACTTTACAAAATAGTTGAATTATTTAGCTCAAAATAAGCATTAAAGTTTAAAATAAAACCTTTATTGTAAATACATAAAAACATTAACATGAAACTAAACAAGTGATATTAAAGATTGTTAAACAAAACTTAACATTTCAGATTTTTACTCTAGAGAAAAATAAAAACAGGAAATATTGTTTGTTGGCTAAACTCCTTAATCTAGGTTTCAAACTGGGATTAAAAAGATGAAATGTAACAAAATTCTATTTTGTTTGCAGATATAAAAGCATGCTGTTCTTGGGAGATAACATTAGCTTTTGCTGATATCAGAAAATGTCCAACACTTAATTTTCTACATTAAATGACAGAGATGGTGTTCAGAAATATGAAATACAATCATTTTTTATTTTTATTTACAAGTTGGTCAGTTTGTGACTGTCCATGGACACCAGCACGAGGCACAAGACGGGTTCTACTTCCAGGTTCCATCGTGGGAGAGTCACCGATGGGTTCTACTGCCATCTGTGTAAATCATAGCTTTCAGATATTACGTTAGAATAAGGGGTCGTACGTCTTTCATCCACTTTGTTGAAGTGGTGAAACACTTACTCTGAGCTTGGTTCTGTTACTGTAAATGTCTGCACTGACACAAGCACTATTACCTCATCATTTCATTAAGCATTTTATTTATGTTTTCTTTGATGTTTATGCATAATCAATGCATAATCAATGTAATCTGTTTATGAGACAGTTTGCATAAATACTCAGTTTTTGACATTCCACCTAGAATGTTTTATAGACTTTATAGAACATACTGTCAGCATTTCTTGCTTTCAGAGATTCCTAAAGATAGGAATAGTTTTCTTACTAGAAAATGTTTTATTGGATGCTCTGACACATTGGATGTATTGACACAAACACTTACCTCATTGAATTGTTTTATTTATCCAGGTTAGCCACACCATGTCTTGTTCTCATGCACATTATTTTGAAATGGTGTTCTCTAATAATAATAATAATAAAAAAGAACCTAGTTTGATCTTTGTACACATTTTTTGTACTTTTTTATTGCATGGGAGAAAACTTTTACTCTGAGTACATTTTAAATGATCAACTTTTTAATTTTACTTGATTAGTAACTTTACTTCGACTTAAGTAAAATGTCATCAAAGTAACAGTACTTCTACTTAAGTAGACTTTTTCTGTTCTCTTTCCACCCCTGGTTGCTATAGATACGATCAACAGACTGATGAAAATAACCGTGATGGGTACAGAGTCAGAGCGTGCAGCAGGAGTCGCCATAAGATGGATGTTCCTGTCAGATTTCTGAGTATCTTGATCATTTAAAAAAAAAAATTCACAAAAGCTCTTTTCACTAATTTTTCCTCGTTTCTTTTTTTTCTGTTTTCCATGAATCTCTCATCACTCGTCTGTCAGCCTGATTATTTACAGTAAGTACGTTACTCACTACTACACGGGTCACTATAAGTGAAACACTGAGGTATAAAGAGTGCTGATATATTTACTAAAGTAGAAGAAGTTATTGTTACTTGATTGAAATTGTACTCAAGTACAGTGTTTATTTTGGTAATAAATCTTGGTACGGGTCCCTTGCATACATAAACATCTCATGTAGAAACTTAAAAAGGAAGAGACCAAATCTACCACAATTACAACTTTATTTATTTTCCACAAAGGCATCTGTATAAAAGCTTTGTAAGAATGTACAATTATTAATAAAATAAAACAATTAATTCAAAAATTAAAAAAATCAATAAATTCTCAGGTTCTAAGTATAGATACATTTATGAACTTGGGCCTTGGGATGTGGGATAAAACTCATACTGGGCTTAACCTTAGACACGTTAATCCCAAATACCTGCTTTAGGTACTACCATTCACTCATTCCCCCACCACCATTGTGAAGTCCAAACCATCCAAAAAAGAAATAAAAATATTTACTTTCTTATTTCCGCCTTTTGATTCTCATCATTTTTATAAAGTAAATAATTTTATTATGCTGGGCTGTCTAGTTGCGTGGGGCAGGGCCTTAAAAGGGCGGTGCACCATCAGGTCGGGTTGGATCAGCTGGAGACGCTGCGTAATGAGCAGAGGACATCACCTCAGAGCAGCAGGGCGCACAGCTCGAGCAGAGCCATCCAGCTGACACGAGAGTGCAGTGTATGAGAGAGGAGCAGAGACGCCACCGGTATGTTAATCATTGGGTAATTTGTTTGACAGACAGGTCAGCGCGTGTGGGACAGGTGCGCGTGTGCAATGCACTAAACTGCGCAGCAGATAGGATGGTCAAATCAGTGAGACGTCATCCTTTCTTATTAGAATAATTTGATTTGAGTAGTGTTTAAGTTAATAAAAGGACTATGTGGTTAAATAACTAAAGTAAAATGATTAAAAGTAAGTCTTTAGTTAAAGATAAAGAAAAGTTCCAGGTGATGTCATAAGTTGAAAATTATTTATTTATTTATTATTTTATTTGTTTAAAGTGATTGATATTAATACTTAACACTTAGTGAAATGTGTGTTTACAGTTTAATTAATAAAATAAATAAATGCAATGCAATTTGAGAAAATGTAATTGAGAATTCAAATATTTCATAGATCAAGTAAATTTCAAACTAAGGATTTATAATAACTATTTATAAATTAAGTACATTTTAGGTTTGATTTTTAGTTGTGTATTGCTTTATTAGGTGAGTATAATTTGAGCATACTGTTTAATATTACAAAAACATTTACTTTAAATCAGGAAAATGGATCAAGTTAACTAAAAATAACAGTGCTGGTAGACTTAGATTCTTTAATTAAATTGCAAATATAACATCCCAGCATGAGAAAATTGTTTATGCTTTGATTCTAACTTTCCTTCTTCTTCCTTTGTCCAGGTTAACAACCTGCTTAACCTGCTTAACCAAGGAACAGTTCAAATAAACTGTCAACCAAGCACAGAGGTGTTCTCAGCGTCCTCTGTCTTCCTCTCTGGCCCTTCAAGTTGGGCAGTGGTGTTACAAACACATACAAACTTGACAACCATTATAGCTAAGCTTCACACTTGTCACCATACTGGCTGGATTACACAACATAATAAGCACAATTTATTCTACAACCTCACATCTCACCCTCACTGCAAAACAGTCTATTCTTCCCCACCTTTTCTATTTCCTGCCTTGAGTCTCTCCTCCCTGCTCCCTTTCCCCTCCCTTCCACATCCCCCTCCACTTAGGTGTAACACTGCTCTCCCTTTTTATATCCTCTCTATAATAAAATATTTCTTACCCTTCCTTAGGAAGGACTGGTGATGGTCACAATTAAGCAATAAAATAAATCAATGTATTTTATTGCAATAACAAAATATGCATTGCTGTCTCATAATGATTGCACTTCCTGTGGTGTTGACCTTTGACAGCATGTGCAGACAAGTAAAAAAAAAGAAAATAACCTCCATTCAACGCTGTTTTGGTGCCGTACATTACGTTTAAACATAATGCGTGTGTGTGTGTGTGATGCATTACGTTTAAACGGCAATGATGTCATGCATTACGTTTAACCTGATTGATCGGCTGTGATGTGATGCATTACGTTTAATCTGATTGATCAGCTATGATTTTTTATTTATTTATTGGAGGATAAAGCTCACTTCCCTGGTCCTCTGTAGACTTCACAAACCAGAGATGCTTTCCATTCAAACCAATCGTAGAGCAGTTAAAGGGTGTGAACAAAACCATTAGCCCCACCCCCTGTGACCTGTAGGTAATAGGGAGCAAAGGACTCAGTGAGAATTGAACTCACAACCCCTGGTTTACAAGACCATTGCTTTAACCTCTGAGCTGTGTGTGTGTGCGTGCGCGTGCGTGTGTGCGTGCGCGTGCGTGTGTGCGTGCTATTGTGAGCAGCTAGACAGATAGAAGTACTACTTTTAAAAACATTAGGACTGTAGGTTGAATATTTTAGAAGTTATGACAATGTGTTGACAAAGAGTTGAAGGTAAAGCTGTCCCTCTACTCTAGAAGTTGGTCAAAGCTAAAAATGGAACTCATTGAAGGGCTGTGAGTCAAAAATGGTTAAAGATACTGAAAAGTTGAAGGTATTCACTGAAAATGAACAAAGAGCTGAACATTTTAAAAGTTGAAATGAGTTAAAGAACTGTTGACCAGAAAGTTACATTTCAAGGTGAACTTCATTAAAATTAATTACAAAGTTGAATAGTTATTAAAAAACTCAAATTCAAAATGACAAAACTTGACAAAAACTTCTAAAGTGTAGTCTGTAATTCTGCCTCCATCTACATTTTAGTTTCTATAATCAACATCAGATTAATTCTGATCAGTATATCGTTAAAAGGGATTTCATTCAATGAACATATTTAAAAAAATTTCATTTCTTCCTAACATTTCATTTAATGTTCATCAAATTTTAGCATTATTTAATTTAATAAATTTGATCTTCCTATGATAATATGACCCACATTTAATCACAAAAGGCAGCTTAGAACAGATCAATGTTGACAGGTTGTCATGGCAACTCAGTGTAAAATGGAAGCTCACTGTTGACAGGTTGTCATGGCAACTCAGGCTAAGATGAAAGCTCAATGTTGAGAGGTTGTCAGGCTACTCAGGCTAAGATGAAAGCTGCAGAATCTCCACCATTCTACAGAATCTCCTCGTGCACCATCAGAAATGACTAAAGTAGCTTTAATAATATTGATTAACGTTGACCAGCAGATGTCATCAGTGAGCAACGTTGGAGAACAAAGTAAGTTTCTAGTAATAATAATGTCAACTTTAATGACTCATTTTGTGATTTTCCAGAATCCTGTGAGTAAATACTGCTTGTTTGATTCTAAACTTATTTACATATTTAGTAATAATCTTGTGTGAATGAGATGATAATGTAAAGATCTTTGAAACGACTTTGTCATAAAAGCACTATTTAAATTTGTTCATTTTAACATTTAGTCTGAATTGGATCATTTTATACAGTGTGTGTGTGTGTGTATAACCCAAAATCAGATGCTGAGCTAGTGTGACAATAATAATGTTTATTTAAAGGGCACATGTTATGCTAAATTAACTTTTCTGTTCTTTAAACATGATAAAGTGTTATTAGGGCTTCATACACATGTCCTAAATATAGTTTTTAATTAATTCCCTCAATCGTTAGTTAGAGGGTGATTTGCTCCTTTCTTACTACAGGGTGAGCCCAAACACCTCGCTACATTTTGATGACGCGTTCCCACTTTGATGACGAATTTGACTCCTCGCCTCCAGGAAGATCTCTCTCATGATTGACATGTAAACAGACACGTGTTTATAAAGCATGAGCTCAGCTACAGATTTCAATATGTATTTCAATAAATTAACGGCCTTTTTGATAAAAATGGCCATAACGACCACTAGGGGAGGTTGTTGAGGTGGATCCACATCCTTAAATAATCAGTAGTGTTCATGCCATCTATGTGCCAAGTTTCATGCTTTTAACCCAAAGTGCACGATTCTACCAACAATTCTTCCTTAACCGCCCACTACTGGTACTGATCCAGGATCTGTGGTGGAGAACATGACCTGACTTTAATCAATAAGTTCAGGGATATTTTGTCTTTTGTTTTATTCACACAAATGATTAATTTTTTTTTTTAAATTTTCATTTATTTAGAAATATATTACAATCATATTTAAACAAAAACTGTTAATTTTTTTTAATTATATATGTCATATAAAGATGTATGAGAGCAGCATTAATATCAACATATTTCCCCTCAGGGATCAATGATTTACTGAATCTGATCAGGTTTATTGATTAAGTTTT
>NW_021145020.1:68350-124808 GCF_900634775.1 Gouania willdenowi | reverse complement strand
CACTAACACACTTTAGGACCAATGCTTGTTAACAATATAAAATAAACTGTATTAATCTCTGATCAATGAATGGATCATATACTGTGTGGTAAACAGAGGAGATAAACACGTATATTTATAGAAACATATTATTACTGGATTTAAACACATGGAGACTGTGATCATCTCAATAAAAGTACAGGATACTTTACAGTTTTTTATTGATAACAATCATTGGTGGAAAGTGAAGTCACATGATCTAACTCTAACACATGTCCATCTGTCCAAAGCACAAATGTTGTTAATTACTGTAAATGACTGATTAGTCTTATTACATCATATACAATCATTTAGAACCATCAATAGATCTTATTTTATAATCAAACCTGACATAAATCATTCAAAGTTATAGATCAGATGTATTTAATGTAATGCTCTTTGTTGTTAGTATTGTGTAGTTCATGTGTGTTTCCATGGTAACACTATGTGTTAGTGTTGTGGTTCAATGAGCTTCTGTTGAGACGTGTATGAAGTGTTTAGTTGATGATGAGATTAACTGTTGATCTGAGATCATGATGGACATGTGTTAGAGTTTAGATCATGAGACTTCACTTTGCACCAATGAGTGTTTGCAATAAGACACGCCTCCAATTGACCATATATGGTAGCAGCATCACTTTAAGAATGAGTGAACAGTGGATTCTGACACAACCAAAGCTATAAATGTGCGTGTGCGTGCGTGCGTGTGTGTACTGGTTCTACATATTTTCTACAGTGAAGTAATGAGGCTGTGTTAGAGTCCCAGCATGTAACAAACAAATGGTAAAAACTACTCATGTTGGTGGTTAAAGTTACCAGCAAATGGTTTATCAGGTTATCAGTAAACCTGTGCTTAAAAACAATTTGAATTTGAGTTTTATTTTGATAGTCTTAGAATAACAAAGCAGAACAAACACTCAATTGTGTAATTCTTCAGCTGAAAGTGTGTAGGTTGAAGCAAAGCTTATATATACAGTAGCTACCCTATCACAATAAAACTAAACAAGGTTCTCTACTAGGGATGTAACGATTCACTCAACTCCCGATACGATTCGATTCACGATACTGGGTTCACGATACGATTCTCTCACGATTTATTTTGCAAAATGGGACTGTTGACAAATTTTTTTATTGGGACAAAACTAGAAAATACTGTACTATTTTCATTTATTTTTCATTGTCAAAAGAATTCCCTGATAAACAATTCAAAACAATGCAATTTAACTAAAGATAAATCTTGAATGAAATAAATAAAGGAATAATACAAATGAAAATGAAGCCTATTAATTTAAATTCTGGTTCTATAATAAACAATGCAAAACTGCATAATAGTTCTTTTTCTTTTAAAAGTGCAACTGAAAATGTATTTTGTGCCTTAACAATTGACTTTAAAAAAAAAAAAAAAACCGTGATTACACTGATTTACGTCATATTTGTTTGGACCAGCAGAGGGCGCTGTTGACACAGTGGTCGGTTGACATGCAAATATCTTGCAGTGAAGAAGAGAAGCTATGCTAGCAGACAGAACTAATAGAAAAACATGACTTTTACAGATATTCAAGTAATATTACAGATATTCTTTCGGTGCTAAAGGGGGTATGAATCATTATTAACATATTTAAGAGTAGAAGGCCGCCAGAAAGAAAGTATTAGCAGACTCGCCCGCCTCCTACACTTGTGGATAGCGCCCTCTGCTGGTTAAAAAAAGTACTGCGATTCAATTTTCAGAAAATCGATATCAACCGTGATACCTATAAATCCATTTTTAACTGCCTTACGATTAATCGTTACATCCCTATTCTCTACATAATATCACACACACAAAACAATATTTTACTTATATTACTATTTTCACAATAAACATTCAATATATATTCTGCACAAATTTTATATATGTAGTTTATACATTCACATCAAACATATATACTGTACATACATACACGGATGTATATGACATGTACATCATATTAATATGAAACTATTTTATATTTATGACACAAATGTCATCAAATACATTTAGAGTGGCAATATATAGTGGTTAGCACGTCCGCCTCACAGCAAGAAGGTTCTGGGTTCAAGCCCTGGGGTGGACACCTGGGTCCTTTCTGTGTAGAGTTTGCATGTTCTCCCCGTGCTGCGTGGGTTTCCTCCAGGTACTCAGGCTTCCTCCAACAATCCAAAAACATGACTGTAAGGTTGATTTGAGTCTCTAAATTGGATGAAAATGGATGGATGGATGTACTTATTATATATTATTGCTGTCCTAGGTAAAATAATTGTTCTTTCTTTCTACTTACTAACGATATATGATTTAAAAAGCTTTTTAAACTGGTTTATGTTGGTGCTTTTTTTTATTTCATCCTTTAGACAGTTCCATAATTTAACCCCTGATATTGTTATACTCATCTTTTTCAGTGTTGTTCTAGCATATTGTATAATTAAATTTAGTTTTACTCTTAAATTATATTCCCCTTCTCTCTCTAAAAATCTTTTCTCAACCCTTTTGGAAGTAAACCTTTACTTGTTTTATAAATCATTTGGACAGTTTAGAGTTTGATGAGATCTGGAGTTTTAAATCTGGTGTTTTTAACAATAATCCGTGTGTGTTCTCTGTATCCTGTGTTATGTATCAGTCTGATGGATCTTTTTACATTGTGAATAACGGTTGGATGTTCGTCATGTATATATTTCCTCAGACTTCAAGATAGTAAATTAAATATGGTAAAACAAGTGTATAATAGAGTGTGCAATGCTTTTTTTATTATTAAGAATTAGCCTTGTTTTGCCCAGAACAGCAATAGAAATACTCCTCACCATCTTCCCTTTAATGTATTTAATGTGTGACTTCCAGTAGATCCCGTGGTCCAAGATCACAACAAAAAATGTGACTTTGTTCATTCTTTCTATGTTAATATTGTCTATATTTACTTTTACATCTATATATATTTTTTTCTGATTTCCAAATAACATAGAATTAGTTTTTTAGGTTTAATGGTAATTATTTTTTTTTTAGTTTACACATCTTCACATGACCATCCTCAAGAGCTGCCATCAGTCCACATCAGTACAAAGCATATTGGTATCATCTGCAAATAACACATATTTAGTTTTTCACTTACTTTACAAATTACATTCATATACATTATGAACATTTTTTGCCCCAAAACTGACCCCTGTGGTACCCCACATTTAATATTTAAACAACATGATGTGTTCTGTTATATCTGTACAAACTGTTTTCTGTTGCATAAATAACTTTTTATCCAGTCCAAAACATTACATTACATTACCCCTTTTCCTTTTTTCTTATAAGTATATTGTAGTAAACTGTATCAAACGCCTTCTTAAGATCTGAGAACACTCAATACCAGGTTATTTTTTTATTAAATCTGTTAGTGCTTGTGCTGTTGACGGATTATTCCTGAAACCAAACTACCTATATGTTAATAATTGTTTTTTTTTTTTTTACAAAACCATCAAATCTATTTATAAATATGATAAATTGATAAAGTGTTGCCTCGGCTCCTTGTGGCAGTGAGACATATAATAATAATAATAATAATATATTACATCAAAGACGAAACAGGCAAACACATATGACACCAATCCATGTACTGATTGTTCAATTTTTTTTTTTTTTTTTTTTTTTTAAGTATTATGAAGTTTGTTTCCAATTTGATGGTCACTTGGTACCAGCAACAACTGCTGGATTTTAATGGTATTGCACAAGTTACAAGTTTAAATATTACAGATTGCATTCTCCAAAAGTGTTCCAAAAGTCACATGCACAGAGACAGCCAATAGAATGTCCTGGTTTGATGACACACACATACGGATGTTAATACAGACACAGAATAGATTACATACAGACAACTATGTTTACAAATACTTATTCTACACTCGGATTGAAATACAGACACAGAGATCAAAATACAGACACACATAAATAGTAAATAGTTTTGTTGCAAAAATAGCCCCATATCACTGTTCTACCACTAGGTGTTTATATTGTATTTAGATTTACACCTGTTTCTACGTTCACACACAATTTATCAATAACATATTTTGATTTGAATGATCTGTGCTTATCAACATGTAATAAATGAGGCTTCAGGTTCTTCACACTCAAAACTCTGTATGTGTTTGAACCAGAACCGAGCCCAGACTAAGTGGACCTGGACCTGAACCCAGTTGTGTGTCCTTTAGAAGTAACAAGTCCATGGACAAATTCATTGACTTCAATGGACGACAATCTACTGACCCACAGTAAGTGAACATAAATAAGGTTGTTTGTTTTCTTCCTGATGGTCCAGGTTCTTCACACTCCACACTGATAAAGCATCAGTAAACATGACTCATCAGTTTTGATGGACTATGGTTGTTATTTGAAGTGGTGTTGATGTAAATCTCAGCAAACAGTGGAAGGTGAAAGAGAAAAGGCTTTGTAGGAATGGTCTCCAGTGTGTAGGTGAGTCTTACACAATGTGTGATCTTCAGATTTGTGAAGGATTGAAGACAAATAAAGCCTCAGTCCAACAGACTTGTTCTCCTGTTCAGTGGAAACATGCTGAGATGTTCCACACGTGAGCTGAGCTCCAAAGGCTGCTCCACACTCACTGCACTGTGGCTCTGCAGGACATCACCCACTGTTACTGATGTTCACATGATGTTAGCAGAGCTTCCTGTGCTTTCCTCCAGCTGCTCCTCAGCATGTCTGAGTGTCTGTGTCTTCTCCACAGCAGCTTGGAGGGTGTGGATAGTTCCTCTGGAGCTGAGCGTGACTCCATCTTTACGGTGTGTACGTCTACAAAGACACTAAACCTGTGTCAGTCTGTGATCAAACCACTGTACACACACACACACACAAACACACACACACACACACACAGATGATTTGAGCAGACCTCCACTCATCACCTTTAATGTGTTTGTGTTCCAGCTGCTGGAGGACAACATCATCAGCTTTGTTAAGGCTGAACTCAAACACATGCAGAAGATTGTGGATGGAGATGATCCAGAGTGCTCAGAGAGTCAGATGGAGGGTGAAGATGAGGAGCAGAGGAGGAGCAGGGAAGCCTTTCTGAACATCACACTGTATTTCCTGAAGAGGATGAAGCAGGAGGAGCTGGCTGAGCGTCTGCAGAGCAGTAAGAGCATGTGAACATCTTCACTGTGAGGAACATCACATGAAGGACACAAAGCTGGCTTTTCTTTTTCAAAGCATGATTTAATCAGTCACATTTAATCTGAAGAACCATCCAGACTGAGAACATCACACACTTTGATCTCCAATATTCAAACTTCTCCACTCTAACATTAAGTTTGTCTTCATTCAGGAACAAAGGCTTATCGATACCAACGTGAGCTGAAGTCCAAGCTGAAGAAGAAGTTCCAGTGTGTGTCTGAGGGCGTGGCTAAAGCAGGAAGTCCAACCCTCCTGAAGATCTACACAGAGCTCTACATCACAGAGGGAGGGGGTGGAGAGGTCAACCAGGAACATGAGGTCATACAGATAGAAACAGCATCCAGGAGATCAGACACAGCAGAAAGAGCCATTACACGAGAAGAGCTCTTTAAACCCCGTCCTGGAAGACCTCGACCAATCAGGACAGTGATGACAAAGGGCGTGGCTGGCATTGGGAAAACACTCTTAACATACAAGTTCACTGTGGACTGGGCTAAAGACAAAGCCCAGCAGGAGGTCCACTACACATTCCCACTGACCTTCAGAGAGCTGAACGTGCTGAGGGGGAGGAGCTTCAGCTTGGTGGGACTTGTTGATCACTTCTTCTCTGGAAGCAAAGAAGCAGGAATCTGCAGCTTCCAGGACTTCCTGGTTTTGTTCATCTTGGATGGTCTGGATGAGTGTCGGCTCCCTCTGGACTTCCTCAGCACTCAGACCCTGACTGATGTCTCAGAGTCCACCTCAGTGGAGGTTCTGCTGATAAACCTCATCAGAGGAGAACTGCTTCCATCAGCCCTCCTCTGGATAACCACACGGCCTGCAGCAGCCAATCAGATCCCTCCTGAGTGTGTGGACATGGTGACAGAGGTCAGAGGGTTCACTGACCCTCAGAAGGAGGAGTACTTCACGAGGAGGTCCACAGATGAGGAGCAGGTCAGCAGGATCATGTCCCACATCAGGACGTGTCGTAGCCTCCACATCATGTGCCACATCCCGCTCTTCTGCTGGATCACTGCTACAGTTCTGGAGGACATGTTGAAGAGCAGAGAGGAGGGAGAGCTGCCCAGGACTCTGACTCAGATCTACAGCCACTATGTGGTCCTTCAGAACAAAGTCAAGATGGTGAAGTTTGATGGAGGAGCTGCCACAGATCAACACTGGAGTCCACAGAGCAGGGAGATGATGGAGTCTCTGGGAAAACTGGCTTTTGAGCAGCTGCAGAAAGGAAAGCTGATCTTCTATGACAGTGACCTGTCAGAGTGTGGCATGGACCTCAGAGCAGCCTCAGTGTGCTCAGGAGTGTTCACACAGGTCTTCAGAGAGGAAAGCAGCCTGTACCAGGACAAGGTGTTCACCTTCATCCACCTGAGCCTTCAGGAGTTTCTGGCTGCTCTTCATGTCCATCAGACCTTCATCAGCTCTAAAGTCAACCTGCTGGAACATAAACCACTGAACCTTCCCCATAGTGGAGGTCAGCCTGACTTTAACCATCTCTATCAGAGCGCTGTGGACGAGGCCTTACGGAGTCCAAATGGACACTTGGACTTGTTCCTCCGCTTTCTGCTGGGTCTTTCACTGCCGACCAATCAGAGGCTCCTACAAGGCCTGCTGACACAGACAGGAAGTGACTCACAGACCAATCAAAGAACAGTTAAATACATCAAGAAGAAGCTGAGTAAGAGGTTGTCCACAGAGAGAAGCATCAACCTGTTCCACTGTCTGAATGAAGTGAATGATCACTCTCTGCTGGAGGAGATCCAACGGTACATGAATTCAGGACGTCTCTCCACAGAGAAACTGTCTCCTGCTCAGTGGTCAGCTCTGGTCTTCATCTTACTGTCATCACAAGAACATCTGGATGTCTTTGACCTGAAAAGATTCTCTCCTTCAGAGGAAGCTTTTCTGAAGCTGCTCCCAGTGATCAAAGCCTCTAAGAAAGCTGAGTATGTGACTTTAGAAGAACATGTCTTTAATTCTGTCACAGAAAAACATCTGTAAGGTTTCTCTGATTTTTCATCAGGTTGAGTTCCTGTGGTCTCTCAGAGAGAAGCTGTGCAGCTCTGTCCTCAGTTCTCAGCTCTCAGTCCTCCATTGTGAAACATCTGGACCTGAGTAACAATGATCTGCAGGATTCAGGAGTGAAGCTGCTGTGTGAAGGACTGAAGAGTCCTCACTGTAAACTGGACTATCTTAGGTCAGTGGATCACATGTTCCATCAACATTGTCCTGTTCCTCGTCTCCTCACTTGTTTCCTGAGTTGTGGATGTTTTTCTGAATGCAGTCTGTCAGGTTGTGTCATCACAGAGGTGGGCGGGGCTTCTCTGGCAGCAGCTTTGAGCTCCAACTCCTCCAGTGTGAGAGAGCTGGACCTGAGCTACAACCATCCAGGAGACTCAGCAGTGAAGCTGCTCTCTCAGAGACTGCACACTCTGAGGTGAGACACATTACAGCAGCTCATCACATGTTCACATCAATCCCCATCACATGTGTGACAAAGAGCTGTATCAGAGGAATGTGATGAAGGTGTGAGAGGTGGGACACTAAAGGAGGAGGACTGGGACAGGTTAGAGGGATGAAGGACAGAGATAAGAAGGTAGTGAGGGCGACGCCGAAAAGCTAGTCATGCTTTTGTTGCCTCTAGACTGGATTATTGTAATTCTCTTTTAGCAGGCTGCCCGAGCAAGTCGCTTAAGACACTTCAGCTGGTTCAAAATGCTGCAGCACGTGTACTGACTAAAACTAGGAGAACAGATCACATTACTCCTGTATTAGCCTCTCTGCATTGGCTTCCCATAAAATATAGAATAGAATTCAAGATTCTGCTTCTCACTTATAAAGCCCTAAATGGACAGGCACCAGTCTATCTCAAGGAGCTTGTAATGCCATACAATCCCCCCAGAACACTACGCTCTCAAAATACTGGACTACTCGTTGTTCCATTTGTCTCTAAAAGTAGTATAGGAGGAAGAGCTTTCTGTTATCAGGCCCCACTTCTCTGGAACCATCTACCAACCACGGTTCGGGGGGCGGACACCCTATCTACCTTTAAGGTTAGGCTGAAAACATTCCTCTTTGGTAAAGCTTTTAGTTAGGAACCAGCTCATAGCTCACAGTTAAGATGCAATAGGCATAGACTGCCGGGGGGTGGTCTGGCATGCTCGGTTGGAGAGAGGTTGGAGAGGGCGTTAAGAGAGAGGTCATTTAGGTTAGAGAGGGGCCGGAGAGGGTCCCATTCCTCCCTCAAACACTCCCTCTATGTCTGTTTCTTCCCTTGTGTGTTTGCTCCTGTACTCCTTCTGGCTTTTGTCTTGCAGGTCCGTGGGATCCTCAGTGTGGAGTTACAGAGACTCAGCGGCTCTGTCTCCACCCTTTCCTCTGCACACACCCAACACAGCATAACGTGGATGGCTGTTCATCATAGGAATGGGATCCACACAAGGTTCCTGCTGCTTAACAGAAGGTTTTCCTTGCCGCCATGATGAATTCATGTTGGGTGTGGGATACATATGTATGTGTATATACGTATATATGCATATGTGTGTATCCATAAAATGAAGAGTCCGTCCTTAAGACTGCTCTACTGTAAAGTGTCTTGAGATACCATTGGTTATGATTTGGCGCTATTCAAATAAAAGATTGATTGATTGATTGATTGATTGAGTGAGGAGAGGCTGGTGGAGAACTATGAGGAGCTGATGAAGGAATGACAGAGAAGATCAGAGGAGGTGGAACCAATCAGTGAGGATTGTGTTCATACAGAAATATAAATATATCTTATGAAATTATATTTTAATATTTTCTCTGACACAAGTTATCAAGTCAAAAAATGAGGAATGAACCAAAATATGAATTATTGTCCAAAAACTGAAATAAATCATTGCATTTTAGCTCTGAATGTTAATAACCACTAAAATAAAACATTGTAATTGTATAATTTAATACCAATCTATGATAAAACCACAGGCTGTCAAAGGTCAAACTACAAGAAGTGCAATCGTATCTTTTTAAGACAGCAATACATGTTTTGTTATTGCAATTAAATAAATTAATTTATTTTATTGCATAATTGTGACCATCACCAGCCCTCCGTAAGGCAGGGTAAGAAATACTTTATTGGGTGAGGGTGTGGGGGGGGGGAGGTGTTGGGGGGAAGGGAGCAGGGAGGAGAGATTCAAAGTAATAAATGTAAAGTGTGGGGAAGAGTTGATTATTTTAAAGTGAGAGTGAGATGTGAAGTTGAGGTTGTGTATATTGTGCTTATTGTGTTGTGTAATCAATCCAGTCAGGTGACCAGTGTGAAGCTTAGGTATAATGGTGGTGGCTGTGGACAAAGGGAAGGAGTGAGTGGTAATACAGGTATTTAGGATCAACGTGTCTAAAGTCAAGCCCACTATGAGTTTTATCCCACAGTCTAAGACATGCCAGTGCATCGTAGACCGATGTATGTGCAAGAACCACTACTGCAAACCCAAGCGCTGCCCTGGACCCAAAAATGCAGCCAGACTAGCAGAAAGAGTGGGGGCCAGGGAGCCCAGACAACCCCCTCATGGATGAGCAGCCCTCCAGACGCCCCTGAGACCCCCAAGCCGAGAGGCAGCAACCGCCCCCCACACACACATCCGAGAAAGCACCAATTAACCGAAGACCCTCCGCCCCGCCATACCCGATTGCACCATCCTGATGTATTTGTACCCATCCATCAACAGAGGAGCCGGGCCGCCACCCGACAGGCCCAAATATGTGATCCTACCCACCTTCCTCTTATGGTGCCTCTCCATTCCCCAATCGAGAGGAACTTCCCTATCCCCTGTGTGAATGTGTGTGTTTAGTAAATGTATGAGGTGCAATTAAAAGAAAGGGGATGGATGGGAGCGGTGCTCCCCATCCAACCTTTGTGTATATATGGGTACATGGTGCAATAGCTCCGGAGGGTGGAAGTGGTGGTCGCACCCTCTAGAGGGTGGTGTGTTCAGGTGTGATTAACATTGGAGGGATTGGTAGGGTAACTTGAGGTGGAAATGTTGCCCCAGTGCCACTACTCAGTAGCACAGGCGGCGGCCATCTTTGCAGATCATTTGTGACTTTATCCAGCAGCGGATCTAGGTTCAGTTTAATTAATTCATTTAAGTTTGGTGATATATTTAAGCCTAGATATTTAATTGTGTTTGTGGGGGAGGGGTATTGTGGGTTTTGGCTTAATGGATTACATGAATTTTTTTTTAAAAGGGAGGATTGACGATTTTGACCAGTTAATGGAATAGTCTGATAGTTTAGAGAAGCTGTTTATTAGTTTAAATACTTCCTCTAATGAGGATGGAGTTCTTCCAAATAGAGTAAAATATCATCTGCATAAAGATTAATTTTGTGTTCTGAGATGGATGAGTGGATTCCTTTAATAACAGAGTTCTGACGAACAGCTGCTGCGAGAGGTTCAACGAATATTGCAAAGAGCAAAGGTGAGAGTGGGCAACCTTGTCTGGTTCCCCTCTGCAGTGTGAAGCTTTGGAATGTTATTTTGTTTGTGGTTACTGAGGCCTTAGGTTTAAAGTATAGGGTGGAGATCCATTTTATGAATGAATCTCCAAAGCCAAATATGCCAATGACAGCAAGGAGGAATGACCAGTTGACTCTATCGAATGTTTTTTCTGCGTCAAGTGACAAGATTATTGTTTTCTTTTTAGAGTTCTGTGCCATGTTGATCAAATTAAACAGTCTTCTAACATTGTCTGTGGAGTGTCTATTTTTAATTGACTGTACTACTTTCTCTAACCTGGAAGTGAGTGCTTTGGAAATAATTTAAGTGATAATAAGTGAGATGGGACGGTAACTTGAGGGTAACATGAGGTTTTTGTCTGGTTTAAGTAGTAATTTAATGTTTGCTGTATTCATGTGGCCTCCTACGTAACCCTTATTTTTCATCTCTGTTTCTTTCTTTAAAATAAGCAGAGCAAGAATTGACCAGAAATGTTTTAGGAATTCAGCAGGGAACCCATCTGGACCAGGTGCTTTGACTGTCGACATGCTATCCAAAGTATTTGTATGCTATCCAAAGTAGTTCTTGTAAGATTAATGGTGAGTCTAAGGTGGTTTTCTGATCTATGGTGAGCTGTGGTAGGTTTACGTTATTGAGGAAGGTTTTAATATCTTCAGGGTCAGGGTTTAAGTTAGATGAGTATAGATTTTGATAATAATCATGAAAAACCTTATTAATGTCCTGAGGTAAGTTTAAAGTTTGACCTGAATTGTTAGAAATTGCTGCTATAAAGGAATTTTCTTTGTTGTGTTTGAGCTGATTTGCTAAATATTAGCCTGATTTATTAATATAATCAAAGTTTTTGTATAGCAATTGTTGCAAAATAAAAAGTTTTGTATTTTTGGAGTTTTCTGAACAAAAGTTCTCAGGAATTGTTAAGGCAAGGCAAGGCAAGGCAAATTTATTTATATAGCGCATTTCATACTCAAGGCAACTCAATGTGCTTTACATGATAAAACATTCAATTGTTTAAAATCAATAAGAACATTTAAATCAATAAGAACAATTAAAATCATCAGTAAAATCAATTAAAATCATCAGTAAAATCATCATTACATCAACAACATGACAAAAAATCTCTCTCTCAATCATATGCAGTAGAGAAAAAAAAGTGCCTTTAACTTTGATTTAAAAATGTTCACATTGGATGCTGACTTCAGCTCCGCTGGCAGTTTGTTCCACTTCTTTGCAGCATAACAACTAAAAGCAGCATCACCATGTTTACTGTGAACTCTGGGCTCCACTATCTGACCTGTGTCCATAGATCTGAGAGACCTGCTGGGTTCATACCTGACTAACATGTCACTGATGTATTCTGGACCAAACCCATTCACAGATTTATACACCAGCAGCAGAACTTTAAAGTCTATTCTGAGGCTGACTGGGAGCCAGTGTAAAGACTTTAAAACTGGAGTAATGTGCTCTGACCTCTTTGTTCTGGTTAAGACCCGAGCTCCAGCGTTCTGAACCAGCTGTAGCTGTTTGATGCTCTTTTGGGGGATTCCTGTCAGAAGACCATTACAATAGTCCAGTCTGCTGGAGATAAAAGCATGGACCAGTTTCTCCTGATCTTTCTGAGCCATTAAACCTTTCACTCTGGAGATGTTCTTTAGGTGGTAGAAGGCTGTTTTTGTGATAGATTTGATCTGACTGCTGAATGTAAGATCTGAGTCAATCAGAACATTAGACTCACTGAACATCTGGAGACACATAACATCCTAGCTGATGAGCAGAATGACTTTAGAAAATGTAGGGCCTGCATTGATCATATTTATGTTTTATCATCTGTGCTGAGGGCCAGGCTGCAAGAGGGAAAACCAACGTTTGTCTTTTTGTTGATTTCCAGAAGGTTTTTGACTGGATCAACAGGGATCTTTAATGTATAAATTACTGTATTATGGCATTACTGGTACAGTACATTCTATGATGATGTCAAATCACTCTATAAAGCCCCAGTTGCATGTGTGCAAATTAATGGTTTAAAAACTGGTTGGTTCTCCACCACGTTTGGTGTAAAACAAGGAGATGTGTTGTCTTTGTTTTCCCTTTATATCAATAATGTGGTAAATGAAATTATGGAAGCTAATCTGGGTATTTGTATAAATAACTGTAATTTAAGTCTTTTATTGTATGCTGATGATATTATTTTTCTGGCAAATTTACATAATATGTTAAATATTTTAAATACATGGTGTAAAAAATGGAGACTGACTCTAAATAAAGATAAAACACAGATCATGTATTTTAGGAATAATCATGACTTGAGAAGTAATTATAATTTTATATATGGCCTGTCTTAGTTTATACAAGTTCCTAGGATTGATCTTTAATGACTTTATGAGTTTTCAAGAGGGAACAAAGTTTTTGGCTGAGTCAGCAGGAAGAGCTTTGGGCTGTGTGAGAACAATGACTGTAAAATACAGTTGTCATGTTGACAGTTGTTACTGTTTTATTTTGAGGTTTTGGGTCGACTCTCAATACAGTATCTACTGACAGTTCTTTTGGTTTTATGTGATGTTTTTATTTGGTTTCACTGTTTGTTTTGTGTGTGCGTGCGTGTTTATGTTGCTTTTTATGTAATATTGTAAATATTTGTATTTAATATTGTCATTTATTATTGTAATGAAAATGAAAGAGACCCCAGTCAGAATAGTTCCTGATATAAGTCAGGAGCTAATGGAGCTCAATAAAATCAAATGAAATGAAATTAAATAATTTTTATTATTATAATTTTTAACAGAAAATACACATTTTAAAATCCCCATATATTTAATGTTTTTAATTGTAAATTTATCACACTCTCTCTCACGTACCCCCTGCAGTACCGTTGTGTACCCCTAGGAGTACGCGTACCCCCATTTGAGAAACACTGTAATAAATAAGATTTTAGTCGACTAAGTCTGTTACAGATATAATCGACTAAAACATAAAGCATTAGAGTTTATTTATTTTTGAAATATTCAGTTACTGTTGATCAACCTGATATATGATGGTATTAATGTTTGTAAACACAGACAGATTAGATGTGATCAATACGTTTGATCACATGAGTTCTGATTGGATTTCAGCCTAGGTGACCAAATAGTGTAAATATACATATATATATATATATATATATATATATATATATATATATATATATATATATAATAGTGTATAGTTTAGTTTTTATTAATCAGTGAAGATATAAATATAAGTTGATATAATTTTTAACATGTATTTTTATTAAATTATTCATTGTTTAGTTATTGTCACTTTAAAAACTTCAATCAACAAAAACTATGATAAAATGTTTAGTCGACTAAATGAACAGTATAAAATACAAACCTCCATCAAGCTCTGAACCTCCTCTTCACAGATATGATCAGTTATCAATGATCAATGATCCTAATCATGGTACCATGATCATTACCACTTTAAAGGCTTGGAACCACATTTATATCCCATTAATAAACATCCAGTAGGTCACAATGTATGGACACACTTTAAAAAAAAGAAAATAAATCAATGAAATACACAATCTGGATCTGATCAGGATGAAACTCAGTGGGATCATTGATTAACCAACCCAATATAACTGAGTCATATTTTATACAGATCCATCAATTACAAACCCAGATATGAATTATTATGATGATGAGAGATAGACATTTTTTATGTTTGAAACTGATCAGAATCAGTTCATTGATCAGGAGTCCCTCTGGCAGCTGAAATCTTTCCTCCTTGGTGGAGGTAATAAAGCAGATGAAGTGGACGGCAGAGGTTTGAATCCTGTCAATAATGTGATGATGATTATTATTATTAATAAATGAATGTCTTTCTCCCACAGACTGAGTTCCTGTGGTCTCTCAGAGAGAAGCTGTGCAGCTCTGTCCTCAGTCCTCAGCTCTCAGTCCTCCAGTGTGAAACATCTGGACCTGAGTAACAATGATCTGCAGGATTCAGGAGTGAAGCTGCTGTGTGAAGGACTGAAGAGTCCTCACTGTATACTGGACTCTCTCAGGTCAGTGGGATCATATGTTCCATCAACATTGTCCTCACTGCATGAAAACTGAGATTATCCACCCTGTGAATGCCTGATAATTCCTGTAAACGCCCAGGATTATCAGCAGTTATCAGCAGTTCACTGAGAAGTCCCCCCACCCCCACTGTGAATGTTTTTTTATAATTAGCATTTCAATGTCTAGCCTGCCTTACTGAAACTAACCAACCATTGGAAGAAACCACAGACAGTTCAGAAGTAAAATCACCTGCGATTGGACAGAAAGTCCCTCACTTATTGGTCACCGTTGGGATGCATGGTCATATGCCCCTCCCATTTTAATTATAATACAAATAATAATAATTATAATATTAATGATACTAATAATTATTATTGCTAATATTATTTAGTGAGAACATCACAATAACAGTTAATTGAGAATAAGAGACACAGGAGGAACATAATGAAAGTAGAGCTTTATTTATTAAAAATAAAACAAACTTTACATTGTGTCCCTTTTTCTGGGTCACACACTAAAACTTGAACTCTTGGCAGCTTCAGGGTCATAAAAAGATGGAGCAGGTCTTTTGGGGGGTGGTCCATAATGCAGTCTTTTGTGGTGGGTTGCTTGATATTTGGGCTCATTTTCCAGTTTGTTCTGTAATGTTGAACACAGAGCAGAAAGCTCCAGGCTTCTGAAGGATGGAGACCATAATATATATAATAATAATAATAATCTGTAACCATTGGTAGCCTTAATGTGTCATTTGTGGCAATGCATGGAGGCTCCTGACTGCTGGTCCATTTATATTCTAGTTTACAAATGACAATTTGCCTACCTCTAGGGATACCGTACCCCACTTTGGGAACCTAGGTTCTATGTTGTTAACACAACAAAATATTATATGTGTGTGTGTGTGTGTGTGTGTGTGTGTCAGCCGTTTTGTTTTTCCCTCCAAAATGTCACATAATAAACCACAATGTACAAAAATACTAGGAATAGATAAAGCTTTGCTCTGTGCACATGCTCTGTGTAACATCTGTTCTGTTGTCTTTATAAATCTGACCCTCTTCCTCCTCTGTCTGCTGTGAGCTGAACCTTTAATGGCTTCTGTTTGTGTCCAAAGGTCTGGATGACTAAATGTGAAGTTCTTCCAGACTGTCTCATAGTATGTCTTACATGATACTGGGAAAAAGAAAGGCAACAGGCATAAATATGTAAAATAATAACACCACAAACAACAAAACAGATTATTTTCCAGATTAAAGTTACTTACATATAAAGACTCCAGTGTCCACTTTACACATGTCTGGACTTGTAATGAGAGTTTACATCAAAGTCACAGGTGAATTATGGGACGAGCTCAGTCCTGCACAACAAATAAATAGTGTCAGATACATTTATTTATACTATTTTATATTAAAATCTTACCCTAGTATGTGTTCATAACACTTTTTGTTTCCCTCTGAGTTGTGTAAAAAAACAATATTTAACTGCAATAAATCATTTTCTCACTCTTTTCTTTCAAGCATCAAATATGTAAGTCTTAAAGCTAATCTAAAGCTAATCAAAGTCTATAAGTCAAACTACATAGAACAGTAAAACATATTTTAAACACATGCTCATATGAAACAGAAGCTAACAACACAACACGCTACACATGGCACAGTCTGCTAACTTACTACTGTTCATAAAACTTAACTCTTATCAAACTCAAATATCAAAACTACAATGTCATGAAACTCTTTTTATTTGTTAGTAACCTATTTCTGACATATAAGCTGTGTTTCTGACTATAAACATACCTGAAAAGAGAAGAAATGATCACAAATGTGATTCAGTCTGTTTCCTCCATCAGTAGCGTTAGTAGAATGAGGAAAACAGCACGTGTGGGGGCGGAGACAAAACCAATCGATCCCAGATAGTCTAACCCAGAACACTCAGTGGATCACAGATAAACAACAATAACAATAAAGAGACAAGCAAATCATGTGTATTTAACACTCTTTTAACACTTTTAACTGTCTTTTAACATTTAACTGGTATTTAAATATTTAAACTCATGAAAAATTACAACAAAAAAAAAACGCAAAAATAAAAAACAACACAAAAACACAATAACTTCAGAGGGGTAGTCCATAAAGGCGGGTTAACAAACTCTGAGTCTATCCATAAACTCTGGGTCAACATACCCCACGATGGAAAACTCTGGGTATCGGATTCCATTAAAGCTGGTATGAAGTGGGTCAATCAACCCTGAGTATGTAAACCTTGGGTTACTTACGTGCACGCGCGCGATAATAAGCCATCATCAATGGATCAAAGAATACTCAAACTGCCATGACAACCAAACGGAAGAGAGTGATTTATTCACCCTGATGGGTAAAATAAGCCGGTGTTTGAGGAATATGAGTCTTTTCTAAAGGTGCGTTCAGTCTTCAGTGACATAGTAGTTTAAATCACCCGTAATTAGTCACACTTTTTGGTCACTTCATCACTTTATTACTTCAGTGACGTGACGAGCGGTGAATAATATGAATAAAGTGTGTCTGAGGAGACGTGGCAGCTGCATAGGATGTCTGCATAGAGAGCCCTCCTGTTACACTGGATATAAAGACAGTAAATGCTGCTTCATATCACATCATTTATATTGATTCTTAATGTAATATTGTTGCCAGAGTCATCTCAAAGTCCTAAAAAATGTCATAAAAAAACACTGAAGAGGGACGTGAACCCACGTCCCATCGTTTGCAAGAGCAGTGTCACACTTCACTGCACCATCATACCTTCAAAGACATATGATCTACAGATTTAACTGTATAACAATATAAAACAACAAACGAGCCTTAAAAGTGGATTTATTTAAATGATCATCTCCTCCTTTATATTATCCACAGGTTTTTATCCAGAGAACTTTACTACAGACATCAGTAGATGTTTTAATGCAGATCAACCTCTCGGTGACTTTCACTCCACGATCTACATCGACAACCCTAACCCTAAATTACCGTTATCACAAACAAAACAAAAAAAAAAAAAAAGACGTGTTACGGTGAAATTTAAGGTTACCTCATCTTTGACTTGGAAACACACTCTGTGGTGATAAATGATGAAGACCAGACAGGAGAGATGATGAAGTAATAAAAAATGATTTAATCTAAACTAAATAAAAAGGTACAAAGCGGGATGGACGAAGCAGTGGTCTCCCTTGGCCAAGGGAGAGACGCGAAGAAAGGGGAAGAAGGGCCCAAATGTTCCTTTCACCCACATTTATACCCCACTGTCCCACCTCCCCCCTTCCACAGACAACAAAGAAGAGACCAGGGGGGGAAGGTCAGTCTGCCGGAGGTCACACCTTCGATGTCGGGGTAAAAGTTAGATGTGTGTGTGTGTAGGTGTGTGAGTGAGTGTGTATGTATGTGTTTATGTGTATATGATGTGTGTGTGTGTATGTGATGTCTGGGGTGGGTTTGGACGTGCTCTGGCCTTGGAGATTAAACTGAGGCCAACTGACATTCCTTTAGAGAAGCTGTATTATGGGAGTATGGGCCCACTGACTTTGCAGGAAGAGGAAAAGACATCAGACAGGAGTGGAAAGTTACAAATTGGGGTATTAAGTTGAATGAGATCAAAAAGCAAATATATGAGTATACATAATTAATCAATTTTGCCACTACAGACGTAAAGCAACACAACATTAGTAATGAAGTGAACACGTATGTGGTGTGAGATGTTACTAATGTGTTTCAGAGAAAAGTGTTAAAGTTTATTAAAGTGTTCAGAAACGGTGTTCAGGTGGGCGGAGCCAGGTAGAAACCCAGGGTTTCTTTGATAAAACATGCCAACGACCAGGTTTAGTTCACGGACAATGTTGCCCGGGTAACATACTCAGAGAAGAACATACCTCGCTTTTTGGATTGGGATACTCAGAGATTCCTTCATTTGAGCCTGAACATACTCAGAGTTTGAACATAACCCGCTTTATGGAATAAACCTCAGAAATCATACATTTTATAGGAAAAATACACAAAAGAACAACAGAAATGCACAAAATGTCTCATAATATAAGAGAACAAATATACACAGAATGACAGAAAAACATACACATTTACTATAAAAACTCTTTGCTGTTCCCACATGCATCCCTCGGTCTATTTTTATGAGGCCCCCAAAGTAAATGTACAAAATGGCAGAAAAACAAAAAACAAGAATACAGTATAAAAAAAAAGAATTCCACAATACAGGAAAATACAGTAAAAGACAAAAAAAAACATAGCAAATACTTCAAAAGCTGTACAAAACTACTACAAAAATGAACCAAATGACAACAGTAATATACAAAATAACACAATAAAAACAACAAAAAAACACAAAAAGACAAGAAAAACACAAAAAATGACTGCAAACCCATAGTATTAACAAACAAGCAAAATCACAACAGAAATACACAAAAGTGACTTTAAAAAACACAAATTGGCAACACAAGTACATACAGTAATATGACTCCAAAAAAAACATACATTTTACAGTGAAAATACACAAAAGGACAAAATAAATGCACAGAATGTCTTTCCTGTGTTAACGCTCAAATTGGTCATTATTCTAAATTTGGACTGGAAGTCACATTTACCTAATTCAGATTTAAATTTAATTCAGAATAAAATGTATTAGGAATTAAGTGTTTACAAGGTCAGTTTGAAGAGGAATTAACTTTTATTCTGCTTTAAAGAGGAATTAAAGCTCCATACAAACATGTTAGCTCTCAGAGACTTGTGTGTCTTTACAGTGGAGACAGTCCTGATTTACATTTAGATAGATCACAGTATGGTCATTTACATGTGAAAACCTTACCCAGTCCTAGAAGCTGGGGGGAGACTTTCTCACCTTGTGCTGTGAGTTTACGACAATTCCTGGCAGTTATCTGGAGCTGACTGGAACTTCCTATTTACTCAGAGTTAACGGTAATTTACAGTGACGGAAACTGACGGAAATCCCACTTTTCATGCAGTGCCTGTTCCTCGTCTCCTCACTTGTTTCCTGAGTTGTGGATGTTTTTCTGAATCCAGTCTGTCAGGTTGTGTCATCACAGAGGTGGGCGGGGCTTCTCTGGCAGCAGCTTTGAGCTCCAACTCCTCCAGTGTGAGAGAGCTGGACCTGAGCTACAACCATCCAGGAGACTCAGCAGTGAAGCTGCTCTCTCAGACACTGAACACTCTGAGGTGAGACACATCACAGCAGCTCATCACATGTTCACATCAATCCCCATCACATGTGTGACAGAGAGCTGTATCAGAAGTGTGACGTTAAACTGTATGAATAGATATGAAAGTGTACGGTGGCACCATGCTCTTACTTTGAGCTGCAGGGAGGGTTGCCATGGTTACAGGTGTCCAAATGTGGAGGTGTGCTCTGGGGGAGTGGAGATAAAGTCTCTCATGAGGTGATGAATGTCCAGGGAGTTCAGAATCTGTGTGTGGGTGTGTATCAGAGAAAGGTGTGTGAGTCTTTTCTGGGTCATGGTGCTGCGTACCCATGTCTTCAAAAGTCAACGTGAACCTGTGTTGATTAGGTCTAAAAATAATTACATTCAAATACAAAATACACGTAATAGCCTACGTGTGTCAAAATCATTTCCCAAAATATTCATAATGAATTTATAAATTGTGCTAAATATTTTTCATAGACTACATTTAAACACCTACATTCTCACCAATAGGGGGAGCTGCAGCACCCCCAGCACCCCTACTTCCTGTGGCCCTGCTGAATATTCAGTTACTGTTGATCAACCTGATTTATGATGGTATTAATGTTTGTAAACACAGACAGATTAGATGTGATCAATACGTTAGATCACATGATCACATGAGTTCTGATTGGATTTCAGCCTAGGTGACCAAATAGTGTATATATACATATATATAATAGTGTATAGTTAAGATCAGAGGAGGTGGAACCAATCAGTGAGGATGAAGAGAGGAACACTTTGAAGGAGATGAAGAAAGTGAAGCTGTTGAAGACAAACCAGTAGAAACATGGAGAGCTTGATGGAGATGGCATCAGGTTTCTGAGCAGCACTTTGGACTCTTTAGGTGTGTAAATCACTGCCTGTGTTTGCTCCTGCAGGGCGGACCATGGAGGAGAGCAGAGGATCAAAGCTGGTGTGAGGAAGTGTAAGTGTGTGTGTGTGTTCATTCAAAGTGTCCTCATGAAGCTCTGAGTGAATGAACATGTCAGTGATACAGAGACAATGAAGCATCACATGATCAACTGTTGTTTCTTTGTGTCTCATCAGATTTCTGTCACATTCACCTCGACACAAACTCCATCAACAGAAACCTCAGACTGTCTGACAACAACAGGAGGGTGACACGTTTGTGGGAGGAGGAGGAGCTTTATCCTGATCATCAGGACAGATTTGATATCTGTCAGGTTCTGTGTAGTACTGGTCTGACTGGTCGCTGTTACTGGGAGGTGGAGTGGAATGGAAATGTTTCTATAGCAGTGAGTTACAGAGGAATCAGAAGGAAAGGAAACAGTGATGATTGTTGGTTTGGAAATAATATTCAGTCCTGGATTCTGAAATGTTACAGTGGTTTTTACATCTTCAGACACAATAACATAGACACACATACCTCCTGTCCCTGTGGTTCCTCTGGTAGAGTAGGAGTGTATGTGGACTGTCCTGATGGACGTCTGTCCTTCTATGAAGTCTCCTCTGACTCTCTGACACTCATCCACACCGTCTGTACCTCCTTCACTGACACTCTGTATCCTGGGTTTGGGATTTGGTTTGGTTCCTCAGTGTCTCTGAGTCCTCTGAGACAGACAGACAGACAGGCAGACAGACAGAGAGACAGTCACACAGACAGACAGACACATAGACTGACACAGTTACACAGACAGTCAGACAAACAGACAGACCGACAGACACACAGACAACACAGACAGACAGTCAGACACAGAGACAGACAGACAGACAGACACAGCTTCACAGACAGACAGACACTAAGACAAAGAGACAGACACACTGACAGACAAACAGACAGACAGGCAGACGGACACACTGACAAACAGACACACACAGCTACACAGACAGACAGACAGACATACAGGCAGACAAACACACACACAGAAAGACAGACACACAGCTACACAGACAGACAGACACACTGACAGACAGACAGACACATAGACTGACAGACAGGCAGACAAACACACACACACATAGACAGACAGACAGACAGCTACACAGACAGACAGACAGACAGACACTAAGACAAAGAGACAGACACACAGACAGGCAGACAGACACACTGGCAGACAAACAGACTACAGACAGACAGACAGACATGCAGACAGACAGGCAGACAAACACACACACACACATAGACAGACACACTGACAAACAAACACACACAGCTACACAGACAGGCAGACAAACACACACACACACACACACACACACACACACACACAGAAAGACAGACACACAGCTACACAGAGACAGACACACTGACAGACAAACAGACATACACACAGACAGACAGACACTTAGACAGACACACAGAGAGACAGACACACAGAGAGACAGACACATAGACTGACAGACAGACAGACAGACAGACACGCAGACAGACAGACAGGCAGACAAACACACACACACATAGACAGACAGACAGACACAGCTACACAGACAGACAGACAGACAAACAGACACGCAGACAGACAGACACATAGACTCACAGACAGACAGGCAGACAAACACACACACACACATAGACAGACAGACAGACACAGCTACACAGACAGACAGACAGACATGCAGACAGGCAAACAGACCGACAGCAACACAGACAGACACACACAGAATGACAGACACAGACACACAGCTACACAGACACACACGCACAGGCAGGCAGGCAGAAACATAGACAGACAGACACATAGACTGACAGACAGACAGACAGACAGACAGACAGACACGCAGACAGACAGACAAACACACACTAACACATAAATAGACAGACAGACACAAACAGACAGACACAGCTACACAGACAGACAGACAGACACAAACAGACAGACACAGCTACACAGACACACTGACAGACAGACAGACACAGCTACACAGACAGACAAGCAGACAAACACACACACACACACCTACAGACAGTCAGACACGCAGGCAGGCAGACACTCAGACAAACACACACACACACACACATACACACACACCTACAGACATTCAGACACACAGACAGACAGACATACACACAGGCAGGCAAAAAGACGGACAGACAGACAAACACAGCTACACAGACAGACAGACACACACACACACACACACCTACAGACAGACAGACACACAGCTACACAGACAGACAGACACTTAGACAGACACACAGACAGACAGACACACACAGCTACACAAACAGACAGACAAACACGCAGACACACACACACACACACACACCTACAGACAGTCAAACACACAGACAGACAGACACACACACAGACAGACAGACAGACTCTTAGACACACAGACAGACAGACACGCAGACAGACAGACAGACAGACAGACAGACAGAAGGCAACACAGACAGACACACACAGAAAGACAGACACAGACACACACAGAGACAGGCAGGCAGAAACATAGACAGACAAACAGACAGACACACAGACAGGCAGACAGACACAGACAATTAGACAGACAAACAGATAGGCAGACACACACATACACAGAAAGACACACACACACACATACACAGATAGACAGACACACCGACAGACAGACACAGCTACACAGACAGACACACCGACAGACACACACACAGCTACACAGACAGACAGACAGACACACCGACAGACACAGACAGACAGACAGACACACACAGACAGACACAGCCACACAGACAGACACACACACAGCTACACAGACAGACAGACACACCAACAGACAGATACACATACACACAGACAAGCAGACACACTTACAGACAGACACACAGCTACACAGACACACACACACAGACAGACATACAGACACTTAGACAGACACAAACACACACACACAGACAGACAGACAGACAGACAGACAGACAGACAGACAGACAGACACTTAGACAGACACACACAGCTACACAGACAGACAGACACAAAACAGACAGCCACACAGACAGAGAGATAGACAGACAGATAAGATGACTGACTTCCTGTTTGGTTTTGGGCGGGGTTATAATGTATCTTTTTGCTCATCTTGGGGTTAATAATACATGTAAATTTGATGTGAATCCATTGAAAAATAGCAAAGATACAGCATTTAGAATGTGACGGCGAAGAATTTTACAGTGACATTATAGGCCCCTCCCACTGATCACAGCCTGTTTTTTCTATCAGGACCTGTTCCCATCTTATAAGATTCATCCAACACTATTTCGAAGTCAACACGACATATCTTCTTTCCGGACGCCTAAAAGTGGAACCATCTGAGAACGCAAAGCATGAGGTCACATCTGTCTCATGTTCTTCTTCTCCACAAAAGTGAAACTAGTCCTAATTCACAAGTTTTATTATGAATGATGATTAATGTGTACAGAATAAAGCAGATGATGTTAGTCCATCACCTGAGGATTATAGAGGGGATACATTTTCTATCAGGCACAGTGAGACAGGTTGAAATCATTTGTATCCTCCTGATAACATTTTCTGGTCCACAGTCCTGTATCACCATGTGTCTGTGTTGAGAATGTTTGAATAAATGCTATGAAGTTATGATGATCAACAGAGGCTGAATAAAAAAATCTCCTGTGTAAAGGAAAGTGAGTTACATCAACAACTACTGTTGGCAGTGCTGCAGTAAGTTCATCAGAACATCATTGAGTGAAAAAGGTGGATCTGAGTCTGACAGTGTGTTCAAATGTTCACAGTGGTGTTGATTTTACTGTATCACAAGTTGGACACATTGATCTAAAGACTGAATTACAGCGTGTTTGAGTCTAGAACCCAGAGAGTATTTAGCTAACGTTTAGTTAGCAGGCTGGTCGCCTAGCAACATTACACTATCATAGAAAATGGAGAATATAACTTGAGCAATACTTGATCTACAGAATAGCATTATTATTATTATTATTATTATTATTATTATTATTATTATTATCAAATTATATATCATTTAGGGGTCTATTGTGTCTGCTTTATAGGTATATATATGAGTTGTTTAATGTGTATTAAGTTTAATATTTAAAACAATTATTTTTATTTCCTAACAATTTAGATTTTGTGTATTTTGCTCAAACTGTCTTTTTAGTGTTAATCTTACTGTCTGGATTATATCAGTTTTGTCTCTGTTTACGTACATGGTTTTGTTGTTAGATTTAGATTAAATTGAAATTAGATGTTCTGAAAATAACGTTAAATTATCATATGTTAAAAAAGAAACCATGAACAATAATTAATCTTTGACAATCAAAGTATGATCGTAACAATCCACATTTAGTTTTATTAATAAGCTAAACTGATATCTAAACACAGAATTGTAGCTCCGCCCTTCATGCTCGCTCCCACAGCAGGGGATACAGATTCTGTTGTGGGTCACTACTTTGGTACGACAAAGTCCAAAATGCTTGACCATCACATGCTTCATGTAAACTCAGTTTGTTCCAGAAGTTAGTGGTGGGCAATTTGAATCCATTGACATATCTGGGATTTTTGGTAATTTGTCGTCAATAACTGCATTGATTGACAATATTTATACAGTACACCATCATATGTATGTGTATATACAATATATGTTTATGTTGTTCCATAAATAGTTTTTTCCCTAATGTAAAATTTTATTAACTAAAACATTGTATAAAAATGTGTTAATATGTATTGTATAGAGTATGTATTGCTCTGAGTTTTTTTTTAAATTTTCTTAAAAAAAAGTGGTGATTAAAAAACATCACATCCAGACCGGACACATTGAAAACATATTTATTATGTTTATACATAAATATAAATAGACATTATATTTTTACTATGCACTGATGCACACACCCAGCATCACTACTCAGCAACCTAACAGAACATCACTTCTCCAGCCATCCTGACCTGCAGAATCATTGGTCCTCGCCATGCAGCATCATTGGTCCTCACCGTGCAGCAGCATTGGTCCTCACCGTGCAGCATCATTGGTCCTCACCATGCAGCATCATTGGTCCTCACCATGCAGCATCATTGGTCCTCATCATGCAGCATCATTGGTCCTCACCATGCAGCATCACAGCAGTAGTAGTGTGAAATTATTACATAGAATAGGTGTGATTACTAATATAATTCATATAAAATGTTCAGTATGATATCTAATACACATTTGAAACACACCTTGTCATGTTTTCATGACTCATCATGGTCTGTTGATGCTCCATCATATGAAACCAGTCCTGTGACATCACTGCTCCCTGTGCTCCTACAGTAGGTCACTTACACTCTAACCAAATTACATGATTAGTATAATAACTTGTATAATACAGTAATAGCCTATATTACTTATAGTATTAAGTATAGTTCCTCGTTTAGTTTCGTATAATTTAATTTCAACATTGTTGGTCTATTTTAAACTTCTGTGTGATTTCAATCTCAAAAGTTCTAAAGTGCATCACAGACTGTCTAATCTACTGTAGCTTCAATGTGCTACAATGATAAACTGATCACTTCAGGGACTAAATGTGAGGCTCAATGAGCCGCCATTGCTGTAAATAAAACAACCATTGGAGTGAACGAGTTGTTGCTACTCTCTGATTGTGTCCTAATGTTTCCTCCTATCTCCTTTCCTATCTCCTTTCCAATCCGCTGTTCCTTCACCCCTGGAAGTGTTTAAGTCATGGCCATGATAAAGAGCGTCCAAGTTTTCTTTAAGCTCAGGAAAAAAGAAACATACACCAGGGCGTTTACGGAAACTCACGATGACCGAAAAGTAACATACTGTAGATCATGTAAGTTATCAATGCAATAATATGAACAACTTTAAATAAATCATCTAAAACCCATATATTATTATATGTAGACATATTATCAGATTATAACTGACATAAAACAGTCTGTGGTTCTAGAAAAATGATCAGAGACATTTTTATCCACATGATGTTTTATTCAACATAATTCATATTAGTGAGTAGAAGGTGAGTGTGATCAACTATTCTCAATGTGACGTTCTTTTAGTTTACCTTTAGTTCCTCGTAGCCATGGTAACCTCTTTTCCTTTGATTTACATTCAAACCTGTGATTTATGACATTATATCAGTGGAAAGTGTTAGAAATGAGCTTTTAGTCCATTTTAGGAAATGTGTAGATTTTTCATCACGACAGACGTCACAAACCTTCACCACCGTCAGATTATTACGTCACCTAGTGGAAGTGTGTCTGATTGTCAAAACAAACGTGATGGCCTTTTCCTAACTCCTCTCCTAACACCTTTCCTCAACCCTGTGATGTCATCTATGAGGGTTAAGGAAAAGTGGGTAGGAAAGGAGATAGGAGGGACTATTAGGACACACCTCTCTCTATACGGCTCTGATCATCTCCAGGCAGCCATTAGCAGGAAGCTGCTGCACTGAGGAAACCATTTCCCCTGAAAATTATCATTTATATCTTGTAAATGACATAACATGGCAAATTTAAAGACACATTGTGCTCATAATAATTGATTGTGTATTCAAAAAAAAAAAACCTTGGTGAATATAAAAAGAGTTTTTCAGATCTAAGTGTGCAATAAACCAGTTTTTTTTGTACTTCAATAAATTTAAATTCCTTTTAAAACTTTCACAACCCCTTTTTTCCTAAATCTTATCAGTGTTTATAATTGTATGAAATATGTTTTCATACAGTTCAAGCCTTTTTAAATCAAAGTTAAAGGCACTTTTTTTCTCTACTGCATATGATTGAGAGAGAGATTTTTTGTCATGTTGTTGATATAATGATGATTTTACTGATGATTTTAATTGATTTTACTGATGATTTTAATTGTTCTTATTGATTTAAATGTTCTTATTGATTTTAAACAATTGAATGTTTTATCATGTAAAGCACATTGAGTTGCCTTGAGTATGAAATGCGCTATATAAATAAATTTGCCTTGCCTTGCCTTGCCTTTGAATGCTACCTTAATAAAATGTTATGTTAATTTAAGTAGTGTTCTGCTTTTGTTTGGTCACTGATTTTTTAGTTCCTGTCAATTCCCTTTTAAAACTATGACTTAAACTGTACAGAACACCATAATACTTTGATCTAAATCATTTATTTATACATGTTGGTAAAACATTACATACATGATTGACCTCCCTTACCCCACAGTACTCCTCTACTGCTATAGGCTCCAGGTCAAGCCCCCACCACACGTCAGCAGTCTGACTGGATGGTCTCAGAAGCCTTTTGGTGAGGTTTTCAGCAGAGCTTTCCCCCCTGGTGTGACAGACCTCTCTGAATATGGTGGGGGTAATGCAGCACCTCCTTAGTTGGTGCCACTCAGCACTGGAACTCTGCTCTAGTGTGATGTTCTCAGTTTTGTGTGATGTCACCAAAGATGTTTCTATACATAAAGTGTCATTAAAAGGTTGGTTACCATGGTAACTGCTTTGTACCACTTCTGTTCAGTGTCTGTACAGCTGAACACTGGGAGAACAGATGTAATCCTCAGCTGGGAGTAGTGGGCCGTCTGGTACGGTAGAGCTGCCACGTGGCTGCACAAGGCTGTACCTGCCACACAGGTGTACTGGTATCTCTGAATCTTCACTGGTTTGAATTCCTGAGCACAATCTGTTAACAATAGCACATGTTCGTTAGAGAACAACATGTATTGGCTGTAAGTGTAATAATAGAAAGACAACATTAAATTAGTGACATTATGTTAGTAAACTTCTAAACTGTACAAAGTGAAACAGGAAAAAGTCTTATAAAAACTATTTATTTATAGTTAACCATGTAAAATATATATGTGTAATCTCACTTTACTTATTTCATAGAAAAATACAAAATAAACATTTAATTGAAATGATAAGAACCCAGAACATAATCTAGTTTCTGTGAGAACCATTAATTTTACATTATTTCTAAATATGAAACCTCGGTACCTTAGGACAGTGGTTCACTAACTATATGTACCCATGGTACACCAAAGGACATGTAAAAATATTAAGGTACATCTATTGTATAACAGGTGTTATCACTCATATCATGTACAATATTTATCAATGTCCATTATTAATTATTAATGTCAAATAAAATGTGACAAAGTCAACTATGTTACTCATGAAATATTTATTAACAAAAAATTTAAAAATAAAATTAGGTATAGAGTTTTCCTCTGTATTATGAAATGAGTGAATACAAAGTAGTAAATAAAAGAATAATTATTTTTGTGTAGTCGTATATTGCAATAATTAGGGACTTATAAAATCTGTTTTATTTTTTTTCCCAAATTCCATGTTTTCCACATTGATTTTTCTTTTAATTCGTTTTTTTTTAGAAATATTAATGTATTTTTTTTTTTTTCATAAAACATTAGGTTTCAACTCCTGTGAGGAAACAAAATAATTACTAATAAAAAAAAAATGATTTGAACCCTTTAGCCTTTTTAGACGTGTGTGTCTTCAACATGGTCTGAATGATCTGAATAACATCGTTCATCGTTATCAGCAGCAGATCCTGCAGTGACCTGGTGAAGAACACCATTGTTAGCTAACACTGTTACCTGTGCACTGGAAGTCATTAAGCTGGATGAAAAACCTAGAAGTACCAAACCAGAAGTCTGTGGCATATAGACTATTACTGAGTGATTTTCCTAATTGAATAGCAGCCATGCTTTGTGTTTCATCATCATCTTTATTAGCAAACATAGGAGTCCATAAAAAACATGAACAAATACATAAAACTAGGATTAAAAACAGTATAAAAATATCAGAACAATCACAGACAAGTAAGATATCACCTATTTCTAAAAGACACCCATACCAGTGCCTCCACAAGGATGACTGGTATTTTACAGCACTATGAGGGTGATTAGTCAACAGCATTATAATGGTGTTCTGAGAGTCCTCTAGCCTGCCTATACATTTATACATCACATTTTACATAAGAGCCTGAAAAGTAGAAACTCCTGCTTGACAGAACATCTCACTTACACTTTCCCAGCCAGATTTTTTCAGCAGGATCCTCATAGCGTCATTGTTAGCAACATTGAGCCGTCGTAGGCTTGATTTAAATGTATTATGTTTAAATGTCCTGATGATGACATCACAGCGAGCGTTTGCTAAAGATTTCAGCTCCATTTTCAGAGCTATCAGTGAGAAAGACGTCCTAGCTCTTTGAATGGTTCATACAGTATACTACATCAGTCTTCATTGTTGTTTCCTCTTCCTAAAACATACAAACAGTTTATCTTCAGCATTATAAAACATTTAAGTCTAAATCAACTACAGATCCTGACTTCTTGACTACTTTACTCTATCTTATAATAATGTGATACATTAATGATGTGGCTCTATCTACAGTGTAGAGCAGAAAAGCTTCATCTTTACATCTATAAACATACACCTGATGTTTTTGTCAGTGCTAATGGTAATGTGCTAATGTTGACTGATATCAGGCTTGTTATTAATGAGCTCATTCTGTCATTGGTTAGAATTGTCTGGAAAAGATTAGAAAAAAGGTATAAAATCACCTATAAAGCAGTCAGGTCACTGTAGTGCAGCTAAAAGTCATAGTTGGAGTCTTTTAGGTGTGTGAGACATATCTTAGTATTCATTGTGATAGAAGAACAGCTGCCAGACTCCACAGCACAACGCTCACATGGTGAGTGTCCTATAGAGGAGCAGAACATGTCAACACAACAATAAAGAACATAATATACAAGTCATGTGAGGTGCTAAAGGTATCTAGTTGTATTGATTTTTAAACTGTTGAATGTTTTCTGTTTATTCATGTAAACCACAATAAATTACCTTGTATATGAAATGCGCTACACAAATAAATGTGTCTAGTTGTATTTTAACACTGCTGGGACTTCACAGGTGTAACTATGACTACTGTATGTTCCCTATAGGACACCTCATGTGGAACATGTATACATACACACTGTGTTTAATGAATAGAGAACACACAGTAAAGTGTGTGTAGAACACGCTGCATGTGGAACATACATTCTATGTAGAAATGAGTGAATAATGTACTGTGTGCTGATAGAATGACTGCATGTATCATCTAAAGTTTGTTTTTTCTATCAATAAATGATGAGCTGCATTACAAAGGGAAACTTACCTCTAGCATAGTAACCGTTGCCATGGTAACGTCTTTCCCCTTCACACACACCATTCTGGCATCTGAAAGCTGGATTAAAGAAGAGTTGGTGTAAATAGTAGATTATGATGGTCAGTCATTTACCAGGTGATCTCATCAATTTATGTTCAAACTACAAAGAAACAAGGCATATAGTAAGTTAACATGTGAATATAACAGAAACAGAAGCCATCTTTGAGGGAGGGTTGAGGAGCAGCCTCCCACTTTGAGTGAGGCTGTCCTCAACCTCAATCCCTGCTGTTTTAAACAGCATTGTCTGCCTTCCAATCATCAGTCTGTGGGGGGGGGGGGTTACCCTCAAGGGTATATTTCTTGAAACTAAATGTTTTATTCCAATATTTCTTTTTTTTTTGTTCGTCAAAAACTTGTTTTTGAAACAGTCCTGGCATCGGTTACTATGGCAACCAGGTTGTTCTTTATTGTCCGTGGGACAATTTTGTCTTTTACCACTCCCCAAGCTATAACCCTCTCTAGCTCCTCCCCAAAGAGGACTTTAAGCGTGATGGGTGGAGTCATGTTGTAAGTGTGGGAGGATCCCTCATTGATTCGTGGGTGGAGCTGAAGAGCCATACTGAAAAGACAGTATTATATTTAAATATATATATATATATATATATAGTTTTTAATTTAATTTTTCATGTATTTTTTGGTTCCGTAATACTGTATATTTTGACTTATTTTATAAAATATATTCATTAATGCAAGTTCAAAGTCTTAGAATTTGAACTTTTTTCTGTCAACAAATTATAATCTGGTCTATGGAGGTAGATTTGTGTCTTTATTTAATTAAAAAAATAATTAAAAAAACATTTTCAATCAAAAAAAAGTGTTCAAATGCAATTATTTGGGTCTCAAGTATTTTTTTTGCATTTGAACACTTTTTTTCTTTGATTGAAGTGATTTTTTTTTTTTTTTTTTTAATTGAATAATAAAGACATCAACCTGTCCAGGGACTAGAAATGAAAATGATCCATGAAACGTTTATGAATGTGTGTTGTTCCTTTTATAAAAATAAATAAATATGATCATTGAAATAACAAACATTTAAAGCATGATTTAAAATGTGTGTGTGTGTGTGTGTGTGTTCATTGGCCTTTTGACCAACTGAGAAGGTTCAAACACACACACTGTGACACTCCACATGAACACGTAACTGGTACCAGTCACATCGTGAACGACTTTAAAAAAGATTTAGAAAAGTTTAAAAAACACTTTTGTTTAAATTGTAAAAATGACTTAGAAAGTTGATTTCATCACTACCAGTGGTAATAATACTGAGTATTATTTAGTGTTTGTCTAAGGTTATCAACCTATTCTGTTTCCCTTTTTAAAACTATTTAAGAAAATAAAAGAGAAAAAAGGAACAAATAATCTAAGTTTTTCCTTTGCTTCATGTTTAGAACCAAGATATTTTTCAACTTTGATCAAATCAGTGAAAAACCAACAACTTAATGTGTCTGTGAAAAATATATAATCTGGTAAAAATTCCATAACATCCCTTAACTTGAATAAAATATATAATGGTATTAATCTTTGTATTATTCTGTTTTTGTAATGTGTTCTTTCTTCCCCCGGCTCTTTCTTTTATGTAGAATCTATTGTATCTTATTAATAAATTATTTTATTTTTTTAATAATTCTGCTTTGCAGCCTTAAATCCAACAAATAACATAATTGATTTTTTTTTTATTTTCCAATACTTGAGTTTGATTACATTAAGTTTGGTTTAAAATTTAAGGGTAAAGATTTATTACAACTATATTTTAATTATTGTATTTTTTATATTCATAAATGCAGATATTTAAAAACAAAGTCATGTTTGTCACATTTTTAATGAGTTGAAAATATTCATAAATATTAGTTTTATGTGTTCTAAACCTGCTGCCAACATGTCAAATTATGGAAATGTGTGTTTTGAGTTTTCTCTAGGGATGTAACGATTCACTCAACTCCCGATACGATTCGATTCACGATACTGGGTTCACGATACGATTCTCTCACGATTTATTTTACAAAATGGGAATGTTGACAAATTTTTTTTTTGGGAAAAAAACTAGAAAATACTATACTATTTTCCTTTTATTTTTCATTGTCAAAAGAATTCCTTGATAAACAATTCAAAACAATGCAATTTAACTAAAAATAAATCTTGAATGAAATAAATAAAGGAATAATACAAATGAAAATGAAGCCTATTAATTTAAATTCTGGTTCTATAATAAACAATGTAAAACTGCAAAATAGTTCTTTTTCTTTTAAAAGTGCAACTGAAAATGTATTTTGTGCCTTAACAATTGGACTTTAAAAAAAAAAAAAAAAAACCTGATTACACTGATTTATGTCATATTTGTTTGGACCAGCAGAGGGCGCTAGTAACCCAGTGGTCGGTTGGCATGCAGATATCTTGCAGTGAAGAAGAGAAGCTATGCTAGCAGACAGAGCTCATAGAAAAACGTGACTTTTACAGATAATCAAGTAATATTACAGATATTCTTTCGGTGCTTAAGGGATAAGGAATCATTTATTAACATATTTAAGAGTAGAAGGCGGCCAGAAAGAAAGTATTAGCAGACTCTGCCCGCCGTCTACACTTGTGGTTAAAAAAAGTACTGCGATTCAATTTTCAGAAAATCAATATCAACCGTGATACCTATAGGTCGATTTTTAACTGCCTTACGATTAATCGTTACATCCCTAGTTTTCTCTGATTTATTTTGGTTTTTGTTTATTTTCTGTTTGGTTTTTAATTGTCATTGTGTTTTGATCAGTTTCTGTATATATGTTAATGTGGATATTATTTTATTTTTATAAAACAAATATCAACCTAATCAGTCTTTTATTATTATTAATAGTGTAAAAAACTTTACATTTAGGGCAGAAATAAACCTACTTTATTTACATTATAAACATTAATTCCCAGTACTGTCCATTTTAACGTCTATCTGTTGTGTTTTCCTGCAGATACAGATTTAAGTGAAGTGTCTGGTTGGATCTAATCAGAGAAGCTGTTGAGTCTGAGAAAAATAAAGAATAAAACATTTTAAATTAACCTGACTGAGTGTGTTTATTACACTTATAAAAATGATACTGTGGTCCATCCTTGGTGTTACACATTAATTTTTATTCCTGTGGAAATAGTGACCAAACATATCAGTTTTTAAGTCTGTGTTGCTCCGTATAACAAGCACTGTTGACGTCTCACTCTATTGGTGACTGACGTATTTCAGAACACATATTACAAGGTGATCAAGTCAAAAACATTCAAATTACAATCATGTGACTATGTAATAGTACATCCTATAACCAACATTGTTCACCAACAGTAGTTATACTCAATTAACTTCTTAACAGTATGTATACTCATTTAACTGCTTTTTCAATCTATATTTATTCTCTCATGAACAATTTTACCATTTTAACTTAACTTAGAACTGTTTTTAACTCACCAGTATTTATTATTGTCTCTGTCTAGCTCTATGTTACTCCACAATGACAATAAAATATAATACTGAAATTGTATCTTCCATATAAACAATCATTTTTATATAGGACAAGGTTACATGTCTGATATATTGCTCCGCTCTTATTCTGAAAACCCAACCGGAAACGGTGTACTGTAACGCTGCAATGCGTGCAGGCTTTACTATTGTTAGCACAGTTAGCATCTGTGGCATTAGCCTCTGCTCATTCATCCACACAAACCAAGTTTTAACTCCTCTCAACTCACTAGTTAACCAGAACTCTCATTCCTGTTAGTGCTACTATCTACAGTTGATTGTTTCTCATTTTTATAAAACAGTTTTAAAGCTCGTTTTTAACCTTTTTAGCGCCACGTTGTCGTACTCAGTTAGCACTCATTACAACGTCTCTCTCGTCTCCATTCATCCAAATCACTGTATTTCAGTCACAGTCTAAGGCTTATACATGTTATATCTCTTCTGGTTATGGTTTCTGAGCATCTTACCTGTGGAAATAGTGAGAAAACAAAGCAGTTTTTAAGTCTGTGTTGCTCCGTGTAACTAGCACTGTTGACGTCTTACTCTATTGGTGACTGACGTCCGCTATTGACACCAAATGCCCACAGCTCCACCTACTGGCCAGGTACTGCTACTATGTAAAATATACCCAGACCTGCTAGAAAATAATTAAGTTACTCAGAGAATAATAATAATAATAATAATAATAATAATAATAATAATAATAATAATAATAATAATAATAATAATAATACAGTACTTTTAACATGTTTTAAAGTCCTTAGCTGTTTTTATGAATTCAGATGAATCCAACTTTTAAATAAATGGGGGCAAAATATTTCAATCAAGTCTCTTTAATCATGTCTCTAAAAACACTCAGTGTAACATGTAAATATGTAAATGTATTTAAAGTAAATATAAATTATATTAATATTTTAGTATTTTATTAACGTGATATTTCGTAGCTGCTGCTACATGGGGTCTCCACCACTAAGCCCACCAAGGTGATCTCACAACACCTGCAAACATTAAACTAAAGACAAAGATCAAAAAGTTGACCAGGACCAACACTTAAAGTGGACCAGACACACACCACAATAATTATAAAGAGCTATTAGAGGCAAACATTGTCCTCAGTATTAATAACAGAATAAACTCATATTTGATGTATGGTCAGGTAAAAGTAAGAACAGACAATGAACAACATTAACAAAGAGTCAACTTTAAAAAGTACTGTAGAGATAGTGAATCCTGAGATGTAGTGTAGGGAGAGCGTCCAGCCCTAGCACACAGTATTGTTTAATCCATCTACACTGTCAGCAGATGATAGAGCAGCAGTCTAGGAACTACAAGTCACTGAAATATTAATAAACACAATAAGGCCAAAACAGCAGTAACAAGCAGTTAGTCTGTACCAGTGAGACATTTTATATCAGATTATTATTGTTTTTACACAGCGTAGCTTCACTGTTTTTATATCTTTTTAACCAACCTACATCTTTTTATTAAAAATAAATAAATCCAAGGCTCATCACTAATTAGAAATGTAAATAAAAACATTAACAACAAAGTCATGTTAGTGCGCTTAACAAAATATAAAGTCCATAGTAAGAAAGAAAAAACCCAACAAGAAGAAACTTTGAAGCCTATATTTACAATATACAGTTATTTTTAGCAAAGTGTCTTTAATAGGAATCAAATAAACACAAAGAACAAATATTTTATGATCTTTAATATTTCATCTTTCAAATAAAAATTGTGATTAACAATCTACAGTTATTCTTATAAATGTTTTAAATAAAAATCAATTTAACAATAATAACAAAATTTATTGTGATTTTTCACATTTATTTTTTCAAATAAAAAGTACAATGAACAATAGCTGTAATTATTATCATTTCTTCCATCTTTTATATTTTGCATACTTGATAGACGTCATAGGAGGGATAAAAGCAAGTTTAAAAAATATTGAATATGATTAAAACTACAATTAAACTTATTTCTGTTAAATATTGTTTTATTTACATTACATCACATTTATATAATATATGCATCACCTTTGTAAATCTGTTTCAACATTTGTAAAAGTGTTTTTCTGTTTATTTTTTTAGATAATTATGCACATTTGTAAATTAGTTGTAGCATTGCATTGTATGAAATGTGTGTGTTTATTGATGGATGATGGACAGAATGCTGGATCACTACCTACTGCTGTTTTCAGGAGGTCTTGGTAGCTTTTCTTCTCCTGCAGCTCAGCTTGTGATGTCCATGCTGAACTAGCAACAAGTTCAGGCTGCTGCCACGCAGCAAACTCATTCTGATCACTTTTAATAAGAGGGCTGTTCCTCTGATACCACACATTTACAGCTTTTTAATCACATACTATGATACATTCTGAAGCCAAACTGGTGATAGCTCAACAACTTGTGTTTTTAATCAACTTATCAAGTCTCCCCGTGACCCTGAAAAAGGAAGAAGTGGGTCAGAAAATGGATGGATTATCAAGTCTATGAACAAAGCCTTTTTCTCTAATGTTTGAAAGCTGATGAAGCAATGATACTGGTCTGTAGTTAGAGCTGCTTTTATTAACACTCTAAAGTTTTACTGACTTGACATTTTTGGAATTAATCTGTTTCTTGGCTCAACAATCTCCTTAGTGAGGTCGTATCCAACATTCACCAAATACCTGTTAAATTCAGGATTAATATCTGTTATTCTTTCACTACATCATTACTCTTTATTAAATCATTTGGATAATCAGTTGCTCTTTTTGATGATTACACCAGTCCATGTTTTTTTTAATGTTACTCTTATACTGTTGTAATTTTTCATGTTAATATATATAAAGTTTATATTCATACGGTTGAGGTATGAACAACTCCCGGTGCTATTGGTACGTTTACCAAAGTACTTAGGGTTAGGTTATAACCTTATATCACAACAATTCTTAGGGTTAGGTTTAGTCCTAGTCACGTGACCTAAACTGGCCAATGAGGGGCGCTGCGTACAGACAGAATGTCAGTATATTGATACATCAACCGTACGGATAGCCACTGCCTAATATATATCATATTATTTTAAAGTTGTCATAATGTTTACTCATTGGTTTTTATATCACGTATGCTTATCTTCTGCTTCTTTAGGTTTATAAAGCTTTTATTCAGGACATTTATCTTAGTGCATACAGTCTCTAAGGCCTCAGTAATCCAAGGCTTGTGTGGGCATGTGGCCATTATAATGTATTTTGATTTGTTTTAGCTCCTTATTTGCAGTTGTGTTGTGTGTTTGCTGTGTTTTTGTTAAACTTTTTTTTTGTTAATCAGCATAGGCCAACCCACTACCTTTTGGACAGCTGCTGGTAATCAGCGCAGCTGTGCAGGGCCGTAACTGGCCCTCATATGAGGGATTAAAAGGACATCGGCAGCGAGACAATGTGTGTGTGAGTGGTGGCAGCAACAGCCATCGGCAGGTCTACTAGGACCGGACCGAGCGCCAGCGAAGCGTGAGGAGGGAACGGCGGAACCTGGGTCGGAGGCGAGGAACGGATGCGGTGACGGAGGGAGAGCGAGTGAGCAGCGCCAGGACGAGGAACGGGCGCGGTGACGGAGGCAGAGCGAGTGAGCAGCGCCAGGACGTGGAACGCGGAGACGCGGTGGAGTGTGACATTCAAGGCCTGTTTACTCTATACTGAGCGCCGCCCAGACGCGGTGAGTCGCACACCTGGGGGGGAGGCACGCGGAGCCAGGATCACTTCTCTCCCACTGGCAGCTGTGTTGTGTCCGCTAGGGTCGGACCGAGCGACAGCGAAGCGTGAGGAGGGAACGGCGGAACCAGGGTTGGCGGCGAGGAGCTGACGCGGTAACCGAGTGAGCGAGCAGTGCCAGGACTGGACACCAGGGCCAGCCCAACGGGGAAGCGGGGCCGAGGGCCGGAGACTCGACACCCAGAGCAGCGCAGTGGCGGCTGCGCCTCCCGTCCAGGCTCAGCCTCTATTTTTAATCTGTTATCTCTTTAGACTCTTTTTAGAATTAGGCCATGTATTTTAATGTTTTGTTATAATAAATTAATCACGTTATTGATCTCTGGTTCCACTGCTCATTCCCTGTAAAAACGAACCTGCCTTATATAAATTAAGTCCTAGTGCTTACACTAGGTGGCGTTGTCGGCAATTGCTAACCATTATTAACCCCTTTAAATCTACCAACCGGCCACAGATTTTTGGCGATGGCGACAGGACTATAGGATCGTGAGCAGTGTTTTATCCAGAGATTAATACGTTTTGTAAAAAAAAAAAAAAAAAAAAAAAAAAAAAAAATTTTTTTTCTGCACTGTTAGCTTTCAGATTTTAATCAAACATGATGATGCCAATCTATCCTGGGGCCCCATGGGTGCCCAAATTTGAAGGCCAAGAAGGCAATTTAAAGTATTTGGACTGGAAGGAGCAAATGCAAGGTCTTTTAGATGCTAATAATTTAAATGAACCCCAAAAAGTTACAATTTTAATTGGCGCATTGTCTGGGCTGCCTAAACGGCAAATTAATGTTCTGGCAGAGGATGAGCGTGACAGGGCTGCAAAAATTTTTACTGTGTTGGATAGACTCTATGTAAAAGAAATCCCCCTGTGTGTTTTACGATCTCAATTTTTTGGCTGTGTGCAGAAACCAGGCCAGTCCATTCAAGCGTATGCTTTGCGCTTAAGGGAACTATATCGTAAGTTACATCAGCAGGATGAGGATGGAGCGCCCACTGACACCCACTTGAGGGACCAGTTCATGCTTGGCCTGGAGGATGGCGCCTTGCTGAGAGCATTAAGGAGAGCCTTGCGATTAGACCCTGAAATGACCTTCAGTGCCTTACAACAGGAGGCCCTCCTGGAGGAGGGAACACGAAGTCCGAGGCAAAGTGAAGCAACGTGTGCCGTGGTAAGGGACCCTAATCACTCCAGATCTAATCCACAGAATGACTCATGGAAGCAGGAGTTAAAAAAGGAGATTGTGGAGGAGTTGAGGGACCAAATGAAGGACTTTGCTCGTGAGCTCATCAGGGAGCTAAGACCAGCTAGCCCGACACACATGCCAGGACGCCGCGGCAGCGCCCCTGAGCCTTGTACCTCAGAGGGGTACCTGCAGCCCCACTCCAGTAATCGTTGGGATGAGGGAGGTAGGCCTATTTGTAGGAATTGCAATCAGTCAGGTCACATTGCTAGGTTTTGTAGAGCATCCCGCATGCCTCGACCAGCTTTAAACTAAGCCACCCTACTGTTGAGGTCCATGCAGTGGGGTCTGGTCTGAGAGAAGACCAAAGGGCCGCTACAGCTCTGGTGGGAAATTGCCCCTATGTGGATGTGTTAGTGGGAGGAGTTAACATGGGAGGGCTTTTGGACACTGGGTCACAAGTCACTCTGATCCAGCAGAGTCTTTTTTTGAAACATTTTTCTCACTATGATGTTAACAATGTGCCTTCGTATATAAAGCTGAAGGCGGCAAATGGCCTTAAGATCCCCTGTATAGGGTACGCACTAATGGATTTTAAAATAGAGGGTGTGGACATTGACCAAAAAGGAGTTTTTGTTGTGACTGATGAATGTTCCAGTAATCCTTTTATTATTGGCATGAATGTAATTAAGCCATGTTGGGATACAGTCTTCCATAACCCCGAGAAGCCTCTCTCTTTTTCTTGCCAAAGTCCAGGGTCCCAACAGGCGTGGAGAGAAGCCTTCGCCCTCTGCCGGAGAACTGCTGTCAGTACAGAGGATGGATTTAAAGGATATATCTGGCCAGCTCAGAGACGAGGAGTCAGGATCCCCGCTCGGAGTGAGATCATTGCCTGGGGACGGGCTCGAGCTGGGCCGTCAGGGAGGAACTACTGTGGCCTGGTTGAAGCCCTTGACGAGCCGAACGCTGTCGCTGTGGCCCGCACACTTGCTGTCGTCAAGAATGGTAGGATCCTTGTCCGTTTGAGAAATTTGAGTAACTCCTCCATCACTCTAGGACGCTACCAGAAGATCGGCCGCCTGTACCAAGTTGATGACGCTGATGTCCATGGTGGCCGTGATGTTGACCTGACCCCCAATAACAACGGAGAGGTAGAAGTTGGGTTGGTAGAGGCAACCGATGACTATGAGAACAAACACCGCTTTGATGTGCCAAAACTGGTAGATGGAACAAACTTGACACCAGACCAAACTAGTAAGCTGACTACAGTCTTGCAAAACTGGGAAAAAGTGTTTTCTAAACATGAGGAGGACTTTGGTAGGACGGACGCTGTCACGCACACCATTCCAACGGGTGATGCAGCCCCTATAAGGGAGCGATTCAGACCATTGCCACCACTCATGTATAAAGAGATGAGGTCGCTACTTGCAGACATGTTGGACAGAGATGTGATAACCGAGAGCTCTAGCCCCTGGGCCGCACCCATCGTCATGGTTAAAAAGAAGGACGGGAGCTGGAGATTCTGTGTTGATTACAGAAAGTTAAATTCTGTCACTCACAAAGATGCTTTTCCTCTTCCCAGGATCGAGGAGACACTCACCTCTCTCTCCAAGGCAGAGTGGTTCTCCACATTGGATCTCTCAAGTGGGTACTGGCAGGTGGAGGTAGACCCCAGGGATAGAGAAAAGACGGCCTTCACTACACCTGTAGGCTTGTTTGAATTCCAGCGCATGCCATTTGGTCTCTGTAATGCGCCCGCAACATTTCAGAGATTAATGCAGCAGTGTCTAAGCGGCCAAATCACGGAGTCCTTGCTTGTCTATCTTGATGATATAATTGTGTACTCACCCGATTTTGAAACTCATCTGCAGGATCTGGAAGAGGTCTTCGAACGACTCTGGAAACATGGACTGAAGCTGAGGCCAGACAAATGTAAACTCCTTCAGCAGGAAGTACAGTTTTTGGGTCACGTCGTCAACCAGGCTGGTGTAATGCCTGACCCAGAGAAGGTAACTGCAGTGACAGCGTGGCCTGTTCCGACATCTGTACGAGAGGTGAGGTCGTTCTTAGGCCTGGCCGGCTACTATAGACGATTCATTCAGGGATTTGCAAAAATGGCTCGCCCGTTAAATTCTTTGCTAATCGGCATCCCACAGAGTGATAAAAGATCTTCTACAAAAGCAATTGATTGGACTCCAGAGTGTCATGCTGCATTCGTCCAACTAAAAGAGGCTCTAACTAAAGCTCCAGTTTTAGCCTATGCGGACTACACAAAGCCCTTCAGTTTGTACACGGACGCAAGCCACAGCGGGCTTGGTGCAGTGTTAGCCCAAACTCAGGATGGAAAAGAGCGCGTTATTGCTTATGCGAGTCGTAGTTTACACCCCGCAGAGAAAAATGACTCTAATTACAGCTCATTCAAACTTGAGCTATTGGCACTAAAATGGGCAATCACTGAAAAATTTAAGGACTATCTCACTGGAGCTAAATTTATGGTATTCACTGATAATAATCCTGTAGCCCACTTACAGACTGCTAAGCTTGGGGCTGTAGAACAGCGGTGGGTTGCCCAGATGGCCTCGTTCGATTTTGAAGTGAAGTACCGAGCCGGCCGTGAAAATGTGAATGCAGATGCACTGTCCAGGTTCCCCACAGTTTCTACGCAGTGGAAAAGTGGCCCTACCCACGTTGCAACTGTTGTCGCTGTCACAACGGCCTCTGACCAGGAGGGTGCATCTGAATCAGCGCTCGGAGAGGACTGGAAAGCCCTGCAGGAGGTAGACGCAAACATTCAGACTGTACGAAGGTATGTGGAAAAAGACACAATGCCCAGCAAGCTTGAAAGGGAAGCGCTACCAGCCACTGCTAAGCAGTTGCTGCAACACCGAAAGAGACTTTGCCTGTACCAGGGGGTCCTCTGCAGAAAACTGTTTGACTCTCATGCGTGTGAGCCCCGTTATCAAATTGTCTGTCCAGATCTAAGCCACCAGGACGTATGGAAGAAATGCCATGAAGCTACAGCTCATGCGGGCACGGAACGGACTCTTGCTCACATAAGGCGCCATTTCTTCTGGCCAGGCATGGAAAAAGAGGTACAAAGTTTTCAAATAGGGTGTGTCGTGTGTAACCTTCAAAAAGACAGAGCTGAACCTAGGGCCCCATTAAAGCCGATAGAGGTATCGTATCCTCTTGAGGTTGTTGCCCTAGATTTTCTCTCGTTGCGTCGTCCCAATGATCTATATCAGAACATATTGGTTATGACTGACATGTTCACGCGCTACTCATGGGCTGTTGCCACTCGTGATCAAACTGCCAAGACTACAGTCCGTGTAATTTGGTCTACCATAATTCAACCATTTGGCTGCCCATCACGTTTTCATTCTGATCAGGGACCAAATTTTGAATCAGAGCTCATGAAACAGTTATGTAGTATGTATGGCATCTCCAAAAGTCGCACTACTCCTTACCACCCTGCGGGTAATGGCCGCGCTGAGAGAATGAATCAAACTCTGCTGAATATGCTCCGTACTCTTGAGTTTGAGAAACAGAGTAGGTGGCCAGAGCACCTTCCCGAGCTATTACATGCTTACAACAATGTGATCCACAGTGCAACTGGGTTTACCCCATCGTATCTGATGTTCGGTCGCCACCTTAGGCTGCCTGTGGATGTTAACCTAGGAGTTTTAGATGACCACCCACGTCATGACTTGCAGGGATGGGTTTCCGAACATCACAAAAAGCTCTTGCATGCTTACGATTTGGCCCGTAAGAAAATGACCGATGCAGCGAGAGATGAGAAAAAAATACTATGATCAAAGGGCCAAAGCAAATGCCCTTCTTCCCGGTGAACGTGTGTGGGTACGAGATAGGGACAGGCAAGACCATGGTAAACTCCACAGTTGGTGGAAGCGTCAGCCCCACGTGATTGTTGACCTTGTCGGCGATTCAGGTTTAGTTTACCGTGTTAAACCAGAAAAAGGGGGTAAAGAAAGAACCTTGCACAGAAATGCACTTAAACCTTGCATTGCTCCGACCAACGATTTGCCTATTGAGCCACCACGAACTGAGACTGAAACACCTCAGCTGCCAATAATGTTGTATTATCCTACAGTTAATGTCGAACCTGAACAATTACCCCGTCAATCCACTCGCACCACCAGAGGACAATGCCCCGCTCGTTATAGGAACTAAGTTGTTGGTCCAGGGACTGGCACCATTAAAGTGCGGGGGGGTGTGGGCATGTGGCCATTATAATGTATTTTGATTTGTTTTAGCTCCTTATTTGCAGTTGTGTTGTGTGTTTGCTGTGTTTTTGTTAAACTTTTTTTTTGTTAATCAGCATAGGCCAACCCACTACCTTTTGGACAGCTGCTGGTAATCAGCGCAGCTGTGCAGGGCCGTAACTGGCCCTCATATGAGGGATTAAAAGGACATCGGCAGCGAGACAATGTGTGTGTGAGTGGTGGCAGCAACAGCCATCGGCAGGTCTACTAGGACCGGACCGAGCGCCAGCGAAGCGTGAGGAGGGAACGGCGGAACCTGGGTCGGAGGCGAGGAACGGATGCGGTGACGGAGGGAGAGCGAGTGAGCAGCGCCAGGACGAGGAACGGGCGCGGTGACGGAGGCAGAGCGAGTGAGCAGCGCCAGGACGTGGAACGCGGAGACACGGTGGAGTGTGACATTCAAGGCCTGTTTACTCTATACTGGGCGGTTGCATTCGAGCGCCGCCCAGACGCGGTGAGTCGCACACCTGGGGGGGAGGCACGCGGAGCCAGGATCACTTCTCTCCCACTGGCAGCTGTGTTGTGTCCGCTAGGGTCGGACCGAGCGACAGCGAAGCGTGAGGAGGGAACGGCGGAACCAGGGTTGGCGGCGAGGAGCTGACGCGGTAACCGAGTGAGCGAGCAGCGCCAGGACTGGACACCAGGGCCAGCCCAACGGGGAAGCGGGGCCGAGGGCCGGAGACTCGACACCCAGAGCAGCGCAGTGGCGGCTGCGCCTCCCGTCCAGGCTCAGCCTCTATTTTTAATCTGTTATCTCTTTAGACTCTTTTTAGAATTAGGCCATGTATTTTAATGTTTTGTTATAATAAATTAATCACGTTATTGATCTCTGGTTCCACTGCTCATTCCCTGTAAAAACGAACCTGCCTTATATAAATTAAGTCCTAGTGCTTACACTAGGTGGCGTTGTCGGCAATTGCTAACCATTATTAACCCCTTTAAATCTACCAACCGGCCACACTTGTTCTAAAGCTTCTGCTTCCTGCTCTTTGTTTAAAGGACAGTTTTTCTCATGTAGCATCACTAATGTGGACATAAAGACATCATAGACATTGTTTGGATGATCATATTGATAGATCTAAGCCCAGCTCTGGTTTGTAACTGGAAGCTGTTCACTGATATCACTTCTAAATAATCCTCCATCTACTTTCCAATCAGCTGAATGTGTCCAAATGTTAATGATGGATGTGTCAGTGTCTAATGTGACTCTGCTTGGCTTTAGAATGACTAAGAACAGGCCACAGCTGTACATTGGATGTATAACATCACAAGTCTTTATGTGTCTGTTTGGATTCATAATATTAATAATGAAGTCACTCCAAACACTTTGTATTTTATTGAATCATCAGAGTTATGAAACATGTCAGCTAATGTGTTCTTCAGTGTGTCAATGCACCACCCTTGTGTTCTGTATATACAACTTTATATTATATTCATTTACACACTTAGACATGTGATTAACCTGGACACACCTCCACTCTGAGTCCACTTACAGGGAGACTCCACCCCCTTTCAATCAGTGCTGTTCATTGGGAATAATTCATATCCTTCTAGAACCAAAACAGGAACTCTTTCACTGTCTCAGATGTTGATACAACACTACATTTAAATAAAAAGCCTTATTAATGGAGAAACAATCTCAAACTAAAGAATTCTGCACTTGTTTGACTCATTTTGTCAGAATTTGTCAGAAAGACATCATGACTGGATGTGAAAGCAGCGGTTACTCTAAAAGTCTATTTTTAAACTCCTTCAGCTTCACTAAACACTCAGTTTCCAGAGGAACCTTCACTTCCTGTTCTTAGATCCATCCAGTGGATGTTCTTCTCATGGGAACCATGTGTGTTTGATGGAGGATTATGTGCTATCCAATGAAAAGCTCTCCCTCTCTCTGACATGTTTCTCTGTTCAAAGAAATCCAGCACAGACAATAACACGTCTTTATTTAAAGGAACAAAGCTTCACTGGACATTTGATATCATTACATTTACATTGATTCAAACTTTATGTCAGAAGGAAGATTTAAGAAGAACTTTAGGATTTATCATGGTTACATAGAACATTGTAAGTTCTAAAGAAAGGCTGAACAGGCTAAAGAACAGATTAAAGAACATTTCAGAGTTAGAATAAATCTATGAGCTGTAATCACAGAGTTGATAGAAATGTAAATATGGTGATAAAATGGGAGTGTTTGGACACTTTGGGCTCCCCTTCCCCTGATATTCATTCAGCACACTGCATGATCCATTCACAGGCTTTAGGCAGGGTTTCCCTGTCAGGAACCATTTCATCACATTCACTTCACCTGTAGAAAAACATACTTTATATAAAACACATCACATCTAAAATCAAGACAATACTATTATGTGATGTATTAGATACTCATTTAAAACTCATTACAAATATGAATCCTTTATAAACACAGAGAAAAGAAACAGATTCAAAGGTACATGATGAAGATGGTCTGTATTAACACAGCATGTATATTCATCTAGAAGTTAGGATCTGATTATTACATTTATTGGAATGTCTATAGTTTTATAGACTAATGATTATTATGTACAGTATACAAACACACGATGGACATCATAGACTGTCTTTATATAGAATGTGTGTTAAACTCAAGGGCCGGGGGCCAAATCCGGCCCTTTAGAGCATCTAATTCAACATGCAGGAAAAAGTAAAAATGACAGTTAATAATTTTTACAATTATTCATGTTTTCTCTAATTGAGTTGTAGATATCTCAGCCTCTCTAAAAACAAATAATGTTAAGGAAACCACAATATTAGCAGAGCTCACAGGTTTCCCATGCTGACATCACATGATGGGAGTTATTTTTAAACTCCAATTGTTGCAGGAACTCAAAATTTTTGAAAGTTATACAATTTTTCCTAATTCATTCAACAACATTTGAGAAAATTAAAACAAAGTCACTCATAAACTAGGGCTGGTTTTTCTATAATCTGCAGCCCTTTGGACCTCAAACTGGTCCGTATTTGAACCATCAACTAAAATGAGTCTGACAGACCTGATATAGAATCTGTCATTAGTGTATAATAATAATAATAATAATGTGAATCATTCTTCATATACATCATGTATGAATACAGAAGCTATAGAATGTATATCCTGTATAGAAAGTGAACAAAGGGAAACTTCTTCCTGCTTCCTTTCCAACTGATCATTATATTGATCTTTTCTTTCAGACCACACCTTCAAAGATCAACAACTACCTGAACTGTTGGTGTCCATTTTCCAGCTGACAGCAGGTTTATGTTGGAATCCTGTGCAGCCTGATCTCTGGGTTCTTCAGTCCAACACTGGAACCAGAAGGTGTCGTCACCATCCGTGTGTCGCTGGGATCTGAAGATGATTCCTGCTCCATGTCTCCATCCACACAGAGATGTGAGTGGAGAACAGATGAAGTGCTGAAGGTCTTCCCACACTCATCACATCTGAAAACATTCTTCTCATGAACTCGTTGGTGGCGATTAAGGTGAGATTTGCTCTTGTAATATTTTCCACACGTGTCACATTTATGAGGTCTTTCTGATGAGTGGCTGGTTTGGTGACGTTTTAACTTTTGATATGTTGTAAAAATTTTGTCACACTGGTCACAAGGACACACTTCATGTCCAGTGTGAGATCTCAGGTGTTCAGTGAGGGTTAGTTTGTGTTTATATATTTTCCCACAGTGGTCACAGTTATACAACTCTGTTCTGGAGTGAGTCTGCATGTGCAGAGTTAAAGATGATCTTCGTGTGAAAGTCTTTCCACACTGTTCACATCTGTGAGCTTTGATTCCACGATGAATGAGGACATGTAGACTGAGGGATCCAGGTTGACTAAAAGTTGTCATGGCAAATTTTATATTCATCATCATATCCTCAAATGTATGTTCATGTGTACAATTTGTCATGTTTTAATACATGACGACTCCATTAATCTTTACACTTTTGAACAGCTGAATCATGATTAAACAGTACAGATCGTATTATTCTCAGTGCAGCACAGTCTCTGCCAAGGCCAGAATCTCTGCTCACATGCAGACATACACTGACGTACACACTTATCAAGACAGATAAAGACTGGAGCCAAACCTTCTCATAACATCTTCATCATCCTTCAACATTGCCACTATGGGCATCTGACTCCCTCCCTTTTGTCTCTCACTGTTGGGACCTTTTCTTATCTGTATAAAAAGCTTAAGCTTTGAAACTGTTGAAGCGGGGCGCGGCACTTCCTTCGGACGTCCGCCTGGACGGACGCTAATTTTGTTTCACTTTGTTCCATTTTGTACCTTTTTTCTTAGTTTAGAATAAACATTTTTTATATAAAATCATCAATGCTTCTCCTGGATTCCATCATTCAACCAGAGCAATGAATCATGTCTCAAATGAGGTCAACCGTAAATTCTGCCGTAACAAAGTCTTTCCACATTCATCACATTCAAACTTTTTAACTCCAGTATGAATGACTTTGTGTTTTATTAAGGTAGAGTTCTGGTTAAAAGCTTTTCCACACTCGTCACAGATGAAGAGTTTTTCTCCAGAATGTATTCTTTGATGTAGAGTGAGGTTTGATTTACTGCTAAAGTTCTTCCCACACTGGTCACATGTATGTTTAGCTTTAACTCCAGCTTGGCTCTGCTGTTGAACTCTTTGCTCTGAAGTCTTTCTCTTAGATTTGTTTCTTTGTTGTGGCTGAGCTTCATGGTCCTGAGAACGTTGAGGTGTCACTTTGTTCTGGCTTCCAGAGTCCTGTAGAACAGTTAGAGATTAAACACAGAGAAGGAACCAAACAAACATTTGTGAATCACTTGTTAAACTCCTAGCCCTAAACCAGCTCAATGTGGACAAATGGACATTGGTGCGTTAGCTCCCCTGACATAGTTGTAACCCGGGTGGAAAACCCTTTAATATTAATTAATTAATTTATTTATTTTCCTTTATATAAAATACTACGTATTACGTCACTACATCACGGCATTACGTCACGCCGTTACGTCGCACCGTCACAGGAGAGCGCGTCCAACTCACTGTTTAAACACAGCTGTGGCTGAATGCCGGTAGGAGTGAGAGGGTCATGCGACGGAGATGTTTGCTGCAGGAGCCGAATACCGGAGCCATTTACAGACTGAACCACAGAATTGGCCAGTTGATGGTGAGCTAGAGCCTAGTCTGGGCACTAAGCTGAAGATTCTGCCTGGACCGAACAAACTGACCCTCCACTGCTCTGGTAGGAGGCTCCTTTGTGCAGCCGCTCTTTCCTCGTTTTTTTTCCCCCTTCACAACACAGTAAAGGGCCCACAAACCTCATACATTCCCCTCCAATACTTGGACTTTATCCTTCTATGGACTTGGAACTTTGGTTGGGCATTGATGGACTATGTGTATGGCACAATTATTGAATGCCCACTGACCCCAAGAAACTGTATATATTGTATTTTTATGTGTATGGCCATGTGTATTATGTCTATTGTTGTAAATGTCTTAATGTTGGTTTATTCAATTTAAATATCACAATATAAGGTATCACCAAAAATCAGAACTGTGTTCAGTGTATTTACTCTCCGCTCCTTGAGTTAAATCTAGGCTTCTGACTCTAGCCCAAATAATAATAATAATTGCATCACTATCTGTTTGTATAACCCTTGTACCTAAATGTAAGATAGCGTACGTACATGTTACATAAGTGGTGAGCTAGCTAGGAGCGGAGGAAACTGAACAATTTTTTTGGTATTTATATATTTATTGTGGAAAAATTGACATATTCGAGAAACTTGGCATTAAGATACCAAATGCAGTTTTGATAAAGGAAGCGACGAAAACTGAAACCGATGATGAAGTAATCGAATTTTTAAAGCAATACGGTTCCATTTTAAAATTTGACCGTATTGATGAACCAGATTCAACTTTCCACCATTCAATCATTGTAGAATATAGTCAGGGCGCTGCGTTGAGTGCTGTACGTCCACATCTACCCTATACGTATGTGTGTAACGATGGCGAGGTTACCTATAAAATCCTGGACTTATCTATAGTCTACGCGCATGAGGTAGGGAAGTTGGAAACTAAAAACTATCTGTGTGAATTGCAAAAAGTTGCAAATTTGACCGGCCAAGATTTTGCGGTTGTACTTAATGGGGTGATGTCTTTGCTTGGTCAGTCAGTCACCCAGCTCCACCCCACTGTCACTGATGTTGGATCTTTTTCAGAGGACAGTAAGAGTGAGTCACTGCCTGCTGCCATTATCAACCTGCAGACTCCACCGCTGCCACTTCTGGTCAATCAGGCTATCATGCTCCTTCAGACCAGAACACGGAGCCGCAGCCGAGGATCCAGCCAGATCCCCCCGCCCAACATGCCTCAAGACCCTCTTTTGCTGCCATGTCACACGCCAATCTCAACCCACCTGAAGTTCAACGCTATGTGGTCGAGCACATTGTCAAGAATAATGACAGCACTATGCATTCCACACAGCATCTCAGAGCCTTCTCTGGAAGATCGCACAGACCGCAAACTGAGTCAGACTATGATACATGGCGTTCAGGAGTTGAGCTACTACTGAAAGACCCTGCCGTGTCTGATCTGCAACGGTCACGTAAGATCTTTGACAGTTTACCACTTGCTGCTGACATAGTTAAGCACCTGAGACCTGATGTTCATCCAATAGTGTATCTGCAGACACTTGACTCAGCATATGGCATGGTTCAGGATGGGGATGAGCTATACGCCAAGTTTATGGACACGTTCCAAGATGCTGGAGAGAAGTCATCCCACTATTTACAACGTCTGCAGGTGGCACTAAATCAGGCTGTGAAACGAGGCAGAGTTTTAACCAAGGACTTTGACCGACATCTACTGACCCAATTCTGCCGTGGCTGTTGGGACAATTCTCTTATTATAGAACTTCAGTTGAAACAACGGAAACACAATCCTCCATCGTTTGCTGAATTCCTGCTTCTTCTGCAAACCGAGGAAGATCGTGAGGCTGCAAAAACCATCCGCATGAAGCAACATCTCGGCTCATCACGACACAAAGCTGCAACCCACGCGCAGTATGCTTACACCGACAATGCAGTAAAAGGTGACGTTGCTGCACTCACTATCATCACACAGCAACTCACTCTACAATTGGCTGATATACAGAAACAACTTGAATAAACCAACTAATGTTGGTTCATTCAATTTAAATATCACAATATAAGGTATCACCAAAAATCAGAACTGTGTTCAGTGTATTTACTCTCCGCTCCTTTAGTTAAATCTAGGCTTCTGACTCTAGCCCAAATAATAATAATTGCATCGTTATCTGTTTGTATAACCCATGTACCTAAATGTAAGATAGCGTACGTACATGTTACATAGTGAAGAGAATTTAATGAGACAAATGTCCTATTATAGCACGCTTTTCCTAGGGCGTTTCACGGACAAGGTTCAAAGTCACTGCAGATCATCTAGAGAAGTGGGACACCAAAAGTGATCCATGGATTTTTGCTAACTTTTACGGTCTTTACAGGGCAGAGCCGTGAATCTTGGCCTAATTTTTTTTTCTTTTTTCAAATACACATGACTCCAAAAAACATACTTTACAGAAAAATACACCAAACAAAATAAAATATAAAACTTAGTGCTTTGGCGTACAAATGTTACTCATTTTAATTAAAGTCTAACTTTTTAACAATGTATTTTACTCATAAAGGTATTTATCAATTTTAGTATTTATATAAACTTATTTATCTGAAACTCTTAACCAATATTTATTATTCTTAACATGTCTGTTATTTTATTCTTCATCATTTTAACCTAAATTACACTATGAAATCACTATATATATTATATCAATTGGATCAAATAGTACCTTAATGTATTTTGACTAAGATGTCACTAAACAAACAAAATGGTAAAGCCAAACACTTTGGCTGTAGAGTTAACTTACATTTGGGTCAAAATACATATAAACATGTAATCAGCCTGTGTACTTTAACATGACCTATATTCTAACTTAAATACGTGCTTTTAGGAGCTTAAAATAAACATAATAATTCAATAAATCTGAAGACAATTTCCAGTCAAAGTAGTAGAAGCAGGAGCTTAGACCCAACAGATGTTGGGGCTCCATCTAGTGTCTAATTGTAGAACTACACCTACACCTGACCTAAAGTGAATGCGGAAATGGACAGAATCGGGTTTAAATGCCATCACCGTGAGGGAAAGGATGTTTTTTTTTTATGCGGAAATGTCCTTCCAACTCTCTTTGTAGTCGGTTCAAACACCACCTAAACACCGTCTAACCAGGCAAAAACTACATCACTGACTACTAAATCAGAGCAACCAGTGTCTGTTTAACTTTAACACGTCTGTGAAGCTCTGTCTGTTTCTCATAGCGCTGCATCGCTCTATGAAAACATGACTCAGCTTTAATCAGCTTCACTTGCTCAGAGTGTTTAAACATCTCATCAGAGCTACAGAAGATCTGGATAAAGTTGTTCTGAAGTTTGACGACTAGACCATCAATACCAGGGATTGTAGAGTCTGAAAAATCATAGATTATTGATAACTTCTGATACTGTAAAATATTTTGACCCCTAGTGGTGAAATAACACTTCTTACACGTGATGTTTGCACATTTATTTTTGTGTAATTACGGTCTGGAATTATGTCATCAGGATCATTTATAAATAAATCCTTCTCCCGAATTGATTTTTTTCTCTCAAATAAATCCATCGCACATAAGATGTCCTCTAAAATACATCCTATAATCATTAGCGATCATGCCCCGATATCCCTCACCCTGAAGTGTGACTCTAATCAGAAATGATCCTCTCTGTGGCGCTTTAATACTTCCTTACTTAATGACAGTGAATTTGGTAAAATGATAAGAAAAGAATGGGAGGACTTTCTATTAACAAACGATTCTCTGGAAGTGTCACCGTCCTTACTCTGGGAAACCGGCAAGGCTGTCATTAGAGGAAAGATTATATCATACTCTTCTTATAAGAAAAAACAGGAACAGATAGCAGAAAAAACGATTGAAGAAAAAATTAAGAAACTTACGGAAGAATACGCAGCTAACCCGTCTGAACTTTTATGGAAAAAACTCCAAAATACAAAACTTAATCTGGACATAATTTTATCTAAAAAAAACGGATTTTATTTTACAGCAACTACGGTACAAAAACTTTGACTACAATGATAAATCAGGCAAATATTTAGCAAATCAGCTTAAACACAACAAAGAAAACCATTTCATAGCGGCATTTTCTGATAATTCAGGTCAAACTTTAAACTTACCTCAGAACATTAATAAGGTTTTTCATCATTACTATTAAAACCTATACTCATCAAACTTAACACTAGAAGTCCCAGGGATTTCTATATCCCCCCAGAAGTCCCAGAGCAGGGTCAAATGAACTCTAGGACCAAACTGACGACTCTGATGGCTACAATTTGCCTCTATTCATTTGTAAATGAATCACCTGAGAAATCAGCAGGGGGGAGAGCCTGACTCTAACAATGGAAGTCTGGAATGTTAGGGGGAAGTGCCCTGGAAGCTAAAGTCACAATGCCCCGTTTATTAACTCGTTCTGCTTGATGCTGGGGGAGAACAAACACAGACTACAAACATTGAAAGAAACAGAGTCACCTCTTCCAACACACCTGATTCAAATGATTATCAGGCTTCTGCAGAGCTGGATGATCATTTGAATAAGGTGTGCTGATTAGCGGCCCTCGAGGACCGGAATTGGACACCACTGGAATACCATGTTGTCATGCAGCCTTTTGTGCTGTGGGGAATAAATAGCTGGCTGCTTCCACCTGCTGACACTCCACACTTATTCTACTCAAAATGCAGAGAAGGTTTACCACTCAAGAAGCGTTGGAATTGATCCTGAACAATGCAAACCCTTGTGACTCAGATGGGGAGGACATAAACCTTCAGCCAAATTCGGATTCGGACTCTGAGCTGTCTTCAGGTTAGATTTCCCAAACATCCTATTTTCATTTCCTGACTTTATTTTTATTTAAAACCGAAGAAAAGAATAATTTGAATTTTTTTCACATTGCAGATGACGCGACTGCTCCTCATCTGGAAAAGAGAGCTCGGTTGGAGAGTGAGCCCACAGAGACGGCGAAAGAGGGCACAGTGTGGCATGAAGAACATGTGGGTACAATTCTCCGTTTCACTCCAATGGAACCGTACGCTGCAGATGGAGAGCCAACAGCAAAGGCCAGAAGAAGAATCAGGAGTCGCCTTCAGAGCTTCCTCTGTTTCATTACTGTTGGCATGCTCCGTCCCATTCAAGAATGGACTATTCAGCATGCACGGCAAACGGAGCAGACGGACTGGTTCATGATCCTCCATGAACTAATGGCATTTATTTCTGTTATTATTTTGAGGGGGGTGACCAAGGTTCCATCTCTGCGTGACAGCTGGTCAGCATGCCTGGGAAACCCACTTATCACTGGAATTATGTCACGAAACCGTTTCCAAGACATCATGCGTCACCTACGATTTGATGACATGTTTACGCGCAGTGAGCGAGTGCAGACAGATAAGTTTGCTGCAATTTCGGATGTGTGGGGATCGTTTGTTACCAACTGCATCACATGCTACAACCCTGGTCGACACATCACAATTGATGAACAGCTTTTCCCATCGAAGACTCGCTGCTGTTTCCTGCAGTACATTGCAACAAAACCCGACAAATTTGGCATAAAGTTTTGGGTGGCTTGTGATTTGAAAACAAAGTACATCTGCAATGTCCTCCCATATCTTGGAAAGGACCCCAGTCGTCCCAGTGAGGAGAGACTTTCTGAGAGTGTGGTGATGAAGCTGATGGAACCATTTATGGACAAAGGCAGGACGGTCACCACGGACAATTTCTTTACATCACTGACACTTGCACGACGACTGCTCAGCCGGAAAACCACCATCCTCGGGACAGTCAACAAGATTCGCCGGGAAATTCCTCAGTCAACTAGAAAGATGGACCGCAAGGAATTCACCACTCAGGTATGTTGTTGGTCTTTTTTATTCCATCAACACCTCTGAGTGTGTCATTGTGTTTAAAACCGCTATAATAACAACAATTTCTTCTTTTTTAGGTGTTTTCCACCACTGGTGCCACGCTGACGGTGTATGCGCCCAAACGAAAAAAGACCGTCTACATTCTCAGCAGCATGCACAGCGTGGTTGAGACTGAGGAAACCATCAAAAGGAAGCCAAACACCATCACCCAATACAACACCACAAAGTGCGGAGTGGATGTGATGGACCAGATGGTGCGGGAGTACAGTGTGCGCACAGGAACACGGCGATGGCCAGTCGCCGTGTTCTACAACATGATCGACATGGCGGCACTCAATGCACATCTGCTTTATCAAGCATGCACCGGGGTGCAGGAGAGACGGGTGGACTTCCTGGTTCAGCTAGCAAGAGAGTTGGCTAACTCTCATGTGAGTGAAAAGAAGGCACTCAAAGAGCAACTGCGCCAACAACAACCGCCTACACCTGGCCCTGGGAAAAGGGCTAAGTGTCAGATCAACCATTGCTGCAAGAGCAATCGCGCAACTGTGCGATGTGTTCATTGCCACAAATACACATGTGGCAAATGTAGGAGAGAGATACCGTGGCAGTGCCAAGTATGTCACGAGTCTCAATAAAAGGATGAAGGAGATTCTTCTAAATAAAAACCATTGAAAACAAATCACAGTTGTTCTTTTGCACATTTCTCACACCACACTGTCATTAAAAATAAATAATTTTTGTGTTCTCTTTGGGTCAAATGACACCTCTCTGGGTTTTATAGGTAAAAAGTTCATTTGACACCTCTGTGGGACTTCTAGTGTTAACCCCAACTGGATGAGACAAGCCAGTGGGCCTTGTCCCCATCCAGGGCACCAGGGGGGGATCTGTGCTGCCAATGAAGCCAGCCTGGGGGCCTGGTTCCAGGCGGTTTAACCCCAACTGGATGGGGGGCCAGCCTGGGGGGCTCTGTGCTGCCGCTGAGGCCAGCGGCAGCACAGGTTCAATTTCTAAGTGCCACGTTCTACCAGGGGCACGAGAAGGCGCTCGGAAAAATTTCTAAGTGTTACGTTCTACCAGGGGCACGAGAAGGCGCTCGGAAAAATTTCTAAGTGTTACGTTCTACCAGGGGCACGAGAAGGCGCTCGGAAAAATTTCTAAGTGTTACGTTCTACCAGGGGCACGAGAAGGCGCTCGGAAAAATTTCTAAGTGTTACGTTCTACCAGGGGCACGAGAAGGCGCTCGGAAAAATTTCTAAGTGCCACGTTCTACCAGGGGCACGAGAAGGCGCTCGGAAAAATTTCTAAGTGTTACGTTCTACCAGGGGCACGAGAAGGCGCTCGGAAAAATTTCTAAGTGTTACGTTCTACCAGGGGCACGAGAAGGCGCTCGGAAAAATTTCTAAGTGTTACGTTCTACCAGGGGCACGAGAAGGCGCTCGGAAAAATTTCTAAGTGCCACGTTCTACCAGGGGCACGAGAAGGCGCTCGGAAAAATTTCTAAGTGTTACGTTCTACCAGGGGCACGAGAAGGCGCTCGGAAAAATTTCTAAGTGTTACGTTCTACCAGGGGCACGAAAAGACGCCACATAAGTTTAGTGTTTTTTTGCACCAGAGGTAACCTAGGCCAATGGGAGAAAGGGGATAGAGCAAACGGAGCAGTTATGATACTGCCTTCTC